>NC_061117.1:52527286-52691273 GCF_002878395.1 Capsicum annuum
ACACCATGGCAATTTTCCTTATATCGCGTTAGTACATCCATCACCAAGGCATATATAAATGGGCTAAGTGTTGATCCCTGGTATAACTTTGTCATGACCGGGAAGTGATCGGAGTTTCATTCCACTGTCCTCAATCAGGTGTTGCCTCAATTGCACATGTCCTTAGTTGCCCTAATACAAGGTATAGGTACACCTTTACTCTCCAAACACCTCCGAGAACACACACAACCCCCCCTCCGTCAGGGGACTTTGTTGCAGGCTTTTTCTAGGTCAATGAACACCATATCTAAATCCCTCTTTCTCTCCCTATACTACTCCATCAAACTCCGTACAAGATAAATGATTTCAATAGTCAAACGCAACGCATGAATCCATATTGGTTCTCGGTGATAGACACAACCATCCTCATTCTATACTAACCCCTCCCAAACTTCCTCATTCTATACTAACCTCTCTCAAACTTCAGTGTTGCTTAGTAACTTAATACCCCAATGTCGTTACAATTATGAATATTACCCTTGTTCTTGTACAATGTAATCATAGTACTTCACCTCAATTCTTCGAGCATTTTTGACATCCTAAAATAACATTAAACAACCAAGTTAGCCATTACACCGAATCTTGGCCGGTCCAGTCACCCTCTCCCTTCCCATCGTATGAATAACATCCTTATCCTCCTCAAACTTTATATCCCTCACAATCTTGATGACCTTCGGAGTGCTCTAAATCACCCCTGTACAACATTCATGTCCCCTTTTTCATTAAAGAGTTTATGAAAGTATGCCTGTCAACTTCGTCTAATGTGTGCCTTCTCCACTAATATTCCTCATATTTAATGCACTTCACTTGGTCTAGGTCGTGGGCCCTCCATTCTCTTGCCTTTGTGAGCTTATACAAATTTTTACAAGTATTCAACCATTGTCGTTTCCTTTTTCGCCGCCTTATACCTCTTGTTTTTTGCCCTTTTTCCTCCTCATCTGTGCTTTCCACCAACTTCATATAAGTTGCCTTCTTGGCTTCCACTTTCCCATTTATGTCCACCGGCATTAGCTTTGAGATCCCAAACACCTCCGTAGCTACTTCTCTAATGCATTTTCTTGTGCTATCCCACTAACTACTAGCATCCCCACTGCTCTCCCAAGTCCTCATCACTATCAATTTCTCCCCTATATCCTGAACTCTGACCATAGACAATCCAACCACCTGATCCATAATAGATCATACAAGACCCTATTTTTCCTCTTCCTCTTAATCTCTAAAGTCCATTGTCAAGAGCTTATGTTGGATTATAAGATACTCACTTGGAATAACTTTCCAATCCTTACATAGACTGCTATTACACTTCCTAAGGAGAAAGTAATGTACATGAGTCTTAGCCACCTACTATAAAGTAGCTATCACCAAATCAAAAGCATTCAGGAAGTCCAAAAGCAAAACTCTTCCCTCATTTCTATCCCCAATCCCAAAACTATCATGAACATCGTCATAACCTATTGAAGTTGTCTCGATTTGGTAATTGATATCTCTTATGAAAAGCTTCTCGGTGTGCGGGACCTCACAACCTTGTCCAATCCTTCCAAAATCATTTTTTCCTCCTCATCCAAAGCCACTTGTGGTGCGTATGCACTAGTCACGTTCAAGGTAAGTCCACAAATAACTAGTTTAAATACCATCATATCGTGGTTCACCCTCTTAACTTCTACTACTATCCCCTAAGTGCATATGCACTAATCACATTCAAGGAAAGTCCTCCAATGACTAGATTAATTATCATCACCCTGTCGTTCACTCTCCTAACCTCTGCTACTAGCCCCCGAGTCCAAAAGCAAAGCTCTTCCCTCATTTTTATCCCCAAAACCAAAACTTTCATGAACATCGTCACAACCCCTTGAAGTTGTGCCAATGTGGCCATTGAAATCTCCTCTCATGAAAAGCTTCTCGGTGTGAAGGATAACCCTCAAAACCATCCAATCCTTCCAGAATCACTTTTGCTCCTCCTCATTCAAGCCACTTGTGGTGCGTATCTACTAAATACCTATTATGTTCCTATTCCTCGAGTCTCTTAAGTACAATAATTTAAATTCGTATACATTTCGTCTTAGTACCCACCCATTTAGCATCCAAGAATCATTTCAAAGGAAGTTCAAAATTTTTCGTACCAATTTAGGCTCCTAAAAGGTATCAAACTTGCAGTCCAAAAAGCCCCACACAGAACCATGTTTTTAGGGCTTAAAACGGGCTTCCTTACTTCCCAAGAAGGTCCAAGTAGGCGTGCAAGTTGATTGGGGAACATTCTAGGATGACCTATAATTTTTAGGAACTTAGTCAAAGTTTTATGGACTGCGTACATTTTACTCTCCCAGACCCCACTTTGTAGGAATACACTGGGTTTGTTGTCGTTGTTGTTAGTCAAAGTTTTCTTATTTTTGTTCAAAGTTAGTTATGGACAATTTACATGCTTTCCTAATTTACTAGTCAAAGCTTCTTTAATTCTTTTAGGATTGATTTATTTACATAATTTCCTAGTTACCAGTCAAAGATTCCTTGTATCTTTTCCTAGTTAGGTTTAATTATTTTTCTTATTCCTAAAGGTCTTTGGTTTTACTACTTTTCTTTTTCCTAAATGACTTTCTCCAAAAAAGTATTAGGATTTGTTATTTTATGTTGTCACTTAGTACTAAAGAACCAAGTTCTCCAATAACTATGCCAGAAGTGCAGAATAAGGGCATTTTCACTGTAAGTTCTGCATACAAGGACTTGAACCAGATGGGTTCTCACATTAATTTTCTACCCTGGAAACTTATATGGAAAATCAAAATTCCACACAAAGTAGTTGTTTTTAATTGACTGGTTGTGAAAGAAGTTGCTTTAACCAAGGAAAACCTACAGAAGAGGGGCATACATTTGTGCTTCAGATGTTTTTTTTTTTTTTGTGAAAAGAACGCAGAGACAATTAACCATCTGTTCCTTCATTGTAAAGCGATGACCCAGCTATGGAATCTATTTACCAACTTCAGAGGCATTAAATGGACCATGCCAGGAAGAACAGAAGAGGCATTATTAAGCCTAGAATAATGAGGGGGAAAGGCAGCACCAACAAAAGCAGATGGAGAATTGTCCCAGCAGTAATATGGGGGACAGTATGGAAGGAGAGGAACTCTAGGTGCTTTGAAGACAGTAGCAGCTCTATACAGAAGTTAAAAATGAATTGCATTATAAACTTTTGTTATTGGTGTAGTTCAGAGTACATAGATGATTCAATTTCTATTGTAGACATATTAGGATCCTTGTAAGAAGAGATAGGATCTAGAGGAAGTTTATGTTTTTGCTCTTTGACGGTTGGATCATTGATGTAAATTTTGGCCCCCAGCATTATGTGCTGTTGATTTATACACGAAATCAGTAACCTTTGTCAAAAAAAAGAAGTGCAGAATAAAGTAAATCAACACAAGGATCTTTTATGTGGAAAAACTCTTCTCCCAGGAGCAAAAAACCACGAGCTACCTCATAGAATTTCTATCTCAAATTACCACTAAATTTGAGTTACGATTTTAGATTACAACTAACAAACGAGCTAATCACCATTGCACCAATCCCTTCAACAATTCTCCTAATTATAGCAAACCCTTCTAAGACTCTATACAGTCAAAGAAGCTCTTACAACTCAAAACAACCTAATACAAATCAGTATGAATGTAAAATTGTCTCAATGTGACCCCTAGGTCACGGGTTTGAACCGTGGAAGCAAACATTAATGCTTGCATTAGAGTAGGTTGTCTACATCACACCCTCTTAAGGTGTAACCCTTCCTCAGACCTTGTGTTCTTGCGTGAACACAGGATGCTTTGTGCACTGAGTTGCCCTTAATTTTCGTGAACCCTCTCTATATATAGGGATGTTCTTTTGTTATTTAAGACCAGTGTTTCAAAGGCACGTGTAAGCCTTGAAGTGAGGCTCAAAATGTGTTGAGCACTTCACCTCACTTAATGTGTGCTCCAATGTTGTTATCAAGGTTCTAAGACATATTTTTCCCGGCCAATAAGCCTCTTTTGAAGAGGCAACACTAAGCCATGACATTTCACTTCATTGTAATTTATTTTCAATTTCTTTGTTCATATATTTATCATTCAAGCTTATGATTATTAATCTTGGACTAAACATATATATTTGTATCTTTTCTCCGCTTGAGCCTTTTTCATTAAACTACTTATTTTCGCTTGCACTTAAAGCCCGACTAATCTTTGAGCTTTTTTGCGCTTTTTGCATTTGATGACACTATTCAAGACACATTATTATCAATACAATTTAAGATTTTCTCTTTTTTACACCTTGAGTGTTGGCTACCTGAGATTTTTCATACAACTTATTAGATCGATTCTTCTACGAGGTAACATAAACTCTTTAATTGGATATCTTTGGTTCTAAGTCATATAATTAAAGAAGGTAATTAGTCTTATATTGAATATGCAGAAATGCCAGGTAAGGCTGCGTATAATAGACCCTTGTGATACGGCCCTTCCCCGAACCCCGCACATAGTGGGAGCTTTAGTGTACCGAGCTTCCCTTAATTCACTTTTCATCCAAGTTCTTGAATTGAATCTCATAACAAGTACTAATCCACTAATATTAGCGCACTGGGATACCTTTGTTCCTTTTTCATTAAACCACACATTTTATTTTCGCTTGCGCTTACAGCCCCAACTAATCTTTCAGTTTTTTGCGCTCTTTACTTTTGATAACTCTATTTAAGACATATTTTTATTAATACAATTAAGATTTTCTCCTCTTTCCACCTTTGAGTGTTGGCTACCTGCGTTTTTTCATACAAATTTATTAGAAAGATTCTTCTATCAGGTAAGATAAACTCTTTCATTGGATATCTTTAGTTCTTAGTCATATAATTAAAGAAGGCAATTGGTCTTATATTGATTATGCATAAATGCAAGGTAAGGTTACGTACAACAGACTCTTGTGGTCCGACACTTCCCCAGACCCCGCAAATAGTGGGAGCTTTAGTGCACCGGGATGCCCTTAATTCACTTTTCATCCAAGTTCTTCAATTGAATCTCATAATCAGTACTAATCCGCTAATATTTGTCTACTAAGAATCACAATTAGGGTTCTTACCAATATCTCCAAAGTTCTTGAATTCTTATCTTTATTTTCTTGTTTTTAACTTTCATTTTCCTAGTTTTCTTGCAACTAACTTGATTCTTATCAGTAAGGCCCAAGGTTTAGTTTCTTAATATGGTACTAGAACCAGACCATGTCTCTTCTTGGTTTTATCCAAGATTGCGCTCCCACTTATATTGTTCACGCACTAGATGGATGTCCAGTTTAGCATGTGGAGGGAGGGATACTAAGTGTCCCACAATGGTTGAGGGAATGGGTTACCGTCACCTTATGTGATCTTGAATAATTCTCACCTCATGAGCTCTCTATTAAAGTAGAGTTAAACCAAGGGCCATTTTCAAACAAGTTTCATCCCTTTGGCCAGTTGCAATGTCCAATAGTCATAATCAGTTTGTTAAAAATAAAAGTGACACGGTTGTAATTCACTGCAAGATATTCTAAGGAGACAAGAAGTGACTGCAAGATTCTTTTTAAAGATGCACTATTCAAGGATAAGTTAAATTTTAAAGCGTACACAAGTTAGATTTAGCACGAAATGGAAGTTTCAGTACAATCCCAGAAAAAAGACAATGTATGGAGAAACTTTGAATTGTGTAGTCAGCAAGATATCTCATTGGGAGCACCTAGACTGGCAGATCTTATATAATGCTCAAAAAGTCTTATAAAATGAACCAGTAAGAATCTGATGAACTCAACCACACTCTACTTGACATTTAACTTTCTAAAGTTTCCAAGCTGAGACGCTGATAATTATGGTCTAGTTTGCATTAAAGTGACACTTCCAGATTAAAAACAGTTAAGTCCAATCTAGAGAAAAGAAAACCATCTATAATGATGTATCTAGCTCTAAATATAACCTTTTTTATAGAGTTCACAACAAACAACTGGTTGAGCGTGGAACAAAACGCACGGAACGTGAGTGATTCGGACATTATTTGTTTCCAGTTTAGCCAGTTAACTTTACATGAAGGTATTATTTATCACCTTGAGTAAATAAATATGAATATTTAATTAAGCTGAACAAAATCCATACATGAATAAAAGTGAATGCTTTCTTTGTAAGCTTTCAAGGAACTGTCATGTCTTTTTGCATTGTGTTTCAACTGTGACTAAAATTGCATAGAATAAAATTAATGATATCAGCTGTAGGAGTTCCGAGGACGAACACTTGTGTACCTTAGTTTCTGCATGTAGGAGAGCTGCTTCACAATATATTCACAAGAATGTTCCACAAAGTCATAACAGGATAGGAGGTTCTGCCCAAGCAAAAATTCTTCAGTCTGCCTCACCTCGTCAGAAATCATAAAACCACAATTAGATTCTAACTTGTCAGAATATAAAAGAGTGTAAAAGAACAGAAAGATGTAATAAGCCTTCTTTTAGCATTAATTAATTAATAAAGCTCAAATGCAAAAGTTTCAGTTCACTATAACTGTTGCAGTTGTCTATAGAACTACAGTTCTTTTTCAGAATGTTTAGCTGGTGCACGTGTCTGCAAGACCTAAATTCAAGCTAGAAGAGAGAACATAGAGCTCAAACACCAAGGAAGTGCACACCAGAATAAATTGATGTATTTTAGATGCTTCCCGCTTTCCTAGTTTGTTTAAATTATTTTAGCTCTTTTTAAGTTTAGTTCCTTATTTCCAGTAAGCAGGAAATCAGTTTACAAGATTTTTATTGATACTTTACTGTATTTTAGTTAAGCTTTGATGTATATATTCAATCGTTGATGATCAATAAAATTAGATCTTTCAAGTCACTTTACTTGATTTCATTGCTGTCAAATTCCTATTATTGGCATCAAAGCCTTTTTTGTTCGTAAGGAACCCGTGAGAGCTCGAGAGTCTTGACTGAGTGGAACCCAAAGGCTTTATCAGACCATCCATAAAATCAGCTTTCAGAATTGTGGAAGGTGGGAGTATTTTCTCATCAATTGCTCCACCAGTTTTTGATGGAGAAAAGTGTCAGGTTTGGGCTGCCATGATGGAAAGCTATACAGATGCATGTGATCTATGGGAGACAGTAGAGGATGATTATGCAGTTCCTCCTTTACCAGGCAATCCTACCATGGCTCAGATCAAAACTCACAAAGAGAAGAAGACCGGGAAGTCAAAGGCAAAGGCGTGACCCTATGTTGCCATGTCTCCTACTATTTTTTCCAGAATCACGCTTAGTTCGGAAGGCAATATGAGACTTTTTGAAAAAAGAATATTATGAAGATGAAAGAATTCAAGTCATGAAAGTTTTAAAACCTGGCGAAGGGATTTGAAATGCAAAAATGAAGGAATCTGAGACTATTAAAGAGTACTCGGATAGATTTATCAATATCGCAAATAAGGTAATCGTGCTATTTGTGAAGGGGGTTCAACATCTAATATATAAACATAAAAAATAATTTTAACCATGTATAAATAGTATAATTTTCCACTGAAGGGGGATCGGATGAACCCCTCGGCAAAGGGTAGCTCCGCTCCTGCTCAAAGAGTAGTCCTTTACCTGGAGCTGACTTTATATATCGCAGAATACGAATAACTGCATCCCCTGACTGAGTCACAGAGGGAAGTCATAAACTGACTAACAACACTCACAGGAAAAGAGATATCAGGTCTAGTCACTGTGAGATAATTCAACTTTCCAACTAGCCACCTATACCTTCTAGGATCACTAAGTGGCTTCCCCTGTCTTGGTAGAAGTTTAGTATTCGGATCCAGGAGTGTCAATGGGTCTACATCCTATAATTCACGTCTCCTCAAGAATATCTAAAGCATACTTGCGTTGAGAAATAACAATACCTGAACTGTACTGAGCAACCTCAATACCTAGAAATCAGTCTCCTAAGGCCTTTAGTCTGAAAATGTTGTGAGAGAATGTTACCTTTGTCAAAAAAATATAATTTTTATTTATGAATATAATGCATTAGATTTATTTGACTAATTCTTATGTTTATTTACATTTTGACTTCTCTACTGCTGAATTACATATTTTTAATTAAGAATTCTTCTAGTCACTTGAAAATTTGCATTTCATATATCATTTAAAATGAAGATAACTTAAATATTTTACAATATAGGAGTGATATGTGCTTAAATGACGTGATAAACAATACATCCTAACTTACTTTAACAAACTTAAGTTGAAAGTTTTTATTTTTAAGCTAAATACAACAACAACAACAAACCCAGTGTATTCCCACTTAGTGGGGTCTGGGGGGGGTAAGATGTACGCAGTCCATACCTCTACCTCTGATGAAGTAGAAAGGCTGTTTCCGAAAGACCCCCGGCTCAAGTCACGAGATATCACACAAACACATAGTACAGCACAGCAGCAGATGACATAACATAGATACGGCACCCATAGGGAATATAAAACAGAGTAAAGTAGGAATGCAGGAATAATAAAGCAGAGGAAAGCACACAGATTCGTAATAAACATGGAACACGGAACACGAAACACTGAATACAGAATCATAACAGGAATACACCCCCACCAATTAATTCCCTACACTAGCGACCCGAACTGGCCCTAATCCTCTGCCGTAATTCGCATCTTCCAGCCCTTCCTATCTAGGGTCATGTCCTCGGTGAGCTGTAACTGTTCCATGTCCCGCCTAATCACCTCACCCCAGTACTTCTTCGGTCTACCTCTACCCCGTCTAAAACCATCCAACGCTAGCCTCTCACACCTACGGACCAGGGCATCCATGCCCCTCCTCTTCACGTGTCCGAACCATCTCAATCGTGCTTCCCGCATCTTACACTCCACTGAAGTCACACCAACCTTCTCCCGGATAGTCTCATTTCGAACGCTAAGCTAAATAAGAAGTTCTATTTTTAAATACATAGGGCACAATCATGGAAATGCACACACAAAAATATTTAAGCGAAATAAGATGGACGATTAATTTTTAAGAATGAATAACTAAAACTTGTAAAGAAAATGTATAAAACTAAATAAGGAGGGTATATTTGTAAACAAATAATTTTATTCTCAGAAATTATGCAGTTCATATTATTTTGAAATCAACAAACCAAACATTCCATAGGAAATAATCCTAACATATCTAATCTCAAAATAACTTATCCCAGGATAACTTGTTTTCAAACCAAATGACCCCCTAGTCTTATGTGGTCTATACAAATCTATATGGACTAATTGAACCTTAATTGATGCTCTCCAGGTTGCTTTGGTACAAGGCATCATGCTTTGTGTTCCTAAATGACATGTGTTGCAGCTTGAGTGTTCATAGGTGGTAGTCCCTGAACCATATCTTTATTTGACATGTGCAAGAGTGCCCTGCGAAGGAAATGCCTTAGTATCTTATGCTATACATCTACGGTCATCTCTTGGCTCGGATAAGCAACCAACTTTTCCTCCATTGGATCAAAGAAATAACTTGTTTCTCTCATTTTAACTTGATAGATTTTTGACCCTTTGGATCAAAGATCACACACTTGTCCTAAAAAGTCAGTGCTAAAGTATGAGTAGGAATAGGAATAGTATATAGAATCCTACCTGGAAAAGGACCGTAATGTAGTGCCTATAGATAATGTCTCAATGTAATTATGTATATACACACATAATTATATTTTTCTTCTATATTTTTCACATGGTATTAGAGAATTGGTGAGAAAAGTATCACTATGCGTCATTGCAACGAAGTCAGCATCATTGTGCAATTTTTTAGTGACCTAACCTCTCTATCAGTGTTTTTTTCTCTCCAGAAAATCAACACATCACCATATTTGGGTTTTCCCGGGGACAAATCCCTAGTTAGGATCACCGAAACCAGGTGCAACACGCTTCCTCATGCACCGCCAGAGGTAGTTCTCCAGCGAGCGCGTTTAGATTCACTCGTCGATGTGTTAAACAATTTCCCACCACTTTTTTCGGCAGGTTCTCTTTCCAGTAGGGTTGCCTCTTCAATTCGAGGCTGCCTATATATTTTTTATTGATTCAGATCAAGTTCTGACAGTCAGATCTAATTTTCCAGCAATGGATTACTTTATTTTTAGATTCTGGCAACTGAACATTTTTTCTTTTCCAGATTTCGGCAACATATTTCCATATTTTTGGCTAGAAAATTCTGATTTCATAAGATGTCTTTTGTGGTAGATATTTTTGGCACCTAAAATATGGGAATTGGAAGTTCAAACCCTATGTAACTTCCAACCCATTATGGGAAGCTCAAATTACTTAGCTTGCGCTTCCTCGATTGAGTTGTGGGTGCAAAGGTCAAGGTGTCCAGATCACGAAACGAACAAAGTTAGTGTGGTAGATGAAAAGAGAAAGACTAGTGTGGAAGATGTGAAAGCCAAAGCACAATGTGAGAAGGTTGACGCTTAATTATATAGTCTCTTATGGCGCATTATTGATTTCAAGTTGATGCCCTTGTTTCACTCATTCCAGACATGTTATTCCGTTTAGGAAAAGGCTTGTGCTTTGTACACCAACAACATATCTCGTTTCTATGATGTGATAGCTCAGAGGACCGACTTAAAGAAACAAGAATCCGATATTTCTACTTGGGTCAGGTACTGACAATCATGACTACTAAAGAATGGATCTTGGGCCTAACTCAACCTCAAAAGCTAGCTCATGAGGGGAGGATTGCCCAAGACCATATAAGGAGATCAAGGACCCTTTAACCCACCGATTTAGGACTCCAACACCCCCCGCACGCCCAGGGCTGGACATCTGGAGCGTGGACAATATAAGATGGGGGCCCAACATCGGAAACAATGAACTGGGTGGGCCTGGCTTTGATACTATGATAAAGAAATGGACCTTGGGCCTAACTCAATCTCAAAAGCTAGTTCATGAGGGGAGGATTGCCCAAGACCATATAAGGAGACCAAAGACCCTTTAATCCACGATGTGGGACTCCAACAATGACGTTGATGCTTGTAACTATAAATGTGGAAAAACAACAAGAGCACATACAAACGTTGTTTCTAGTTCTTACACTTGATGGACTCTCTACTGACCTTGATCCTATATGTGATCAACTTTTAGCTAGTCCCATGGTTCTTGCAACTCATAAGATATTCTCTCGTCTACTTTGTCTTGTCGTGTCTCCCAATCACAAAGTAGTTTCATCACCCATTGTTGAATCCTCTGTTGTTGCATCTCAAACCATAGAAAAATGAACATATATTAGTCTATGAAGAATCAACGAGGAGGTCGGTCATATTGGAAAATCTTGACCGAAGTGTAGTTATTGTCATAAGCGCCTAGACACACTCAAGACGTATGTTTACTTTGCATAGTCCATGTTGCGTTCTTACGCACCCGCAAGTTATGCGATCGTACAAGTAATAGTGACTAAAATAGTTGGATATCGTACACATGAGGACTATGAAACTAGCAATTCAACCAACTTTAGTTTTCGACAAAACTATATTAAGTGTTTTAAAGTATCAAGATGATGGTCAAGTTTCGAATAAAAAATGTAAATAAATAAGAAATAACAATTTATGACAAAGGCAAAGTAATCAGAGGTTGTAAACAATAATGATTAGAATTCCAGGGTTGAGACACTTTTCACAATCTTACTGATCTCTATTCTTATCGTAGTCTAGTTGATTATCGGGTTATTGATTCGCAGGCTTTATAGTATGATCATGGTCTCCCGATCTCTAATCTTCTTCCTATCTGAACATTGCAACTACATCATTGAGTGGAGATGCAATAATCCATTTAGATGCATAAAGCTATCTTCCTGCAAGTGAACCAAACAAGGCTTCTAGGAATATCCCTATCCTAGATACTAATTCAAATCCCTTATTTTAGAAAAGAATGAGAACCTTGCTCCTTAATCTCTTCATTCTACGCCATGATTCTCCTCTCAGATTCACATAGGAATATAGGTTTATTCTAATGGTGGCCACTCATCAAAATAGTAAGCATAAGAAATTAAGAACAACCCATAATTCAACAATAAACTACGATAAAGAATATCAAAAAGTAGTTATGTTTTTGGCCTCAACCCCAGAACAAGGGTATTTAGCCACTCATGGTTGAATTCAACATAAAAAACAAGTAATTAAGTCATACCAAGTAGTAATCTTGAAATAAAGAATTTCAAAGAACCCTAAAAGAGTGATTTTTCTGTTTTTCCACCGCTGCTCCCGTTTCCAAAGTGTTTCCAATTAATTTGATTTGTTCCTTTTATAGCTGGGTCTTATTTTCTGCTTTTGCATCTCACTGTGACATGGTGTTAAGTCTTTCCACTGTTAGCTCCGCGACGCGGCCTTATCGTGGTGAGCTATTGGATTGTGCCATTTCGAGAAGTATCTCTTACCGCGAAGCGGTGTTATCATGATGGACCAGTGGAATTTCGACATTGGAGAATTATCATGCACCGCGTCGAGGTCTAATCATGATACGTCACTAGATCTTGCTTTCTCAACTTTTCCTTGTTTCATTCTCTTTCTAAGCCAAGTTCCAGTATCCTCATCTCAGCAAATTAACCTCTTTGCTCTATTCATAGTTAACTTCTCGCTCATGCGTCCAATCATATTCAATTTCATCACAATTTAGCCTTGCATAAACTAATATGTCCATTAGATAAGGAACGCAATTAAAGCTCAAATACAATAAGAATAACACATTTTAGCTCACAGAACAAGTCCAAATATGGGTGACTATTGGTGATTGGACATATAAATACGTCCAAGATTAGTCTACCACCCGGTTATGATCCTATTGCCATAAAGTGATATGATAAGATCATTCGGAATCGAGCAAGTAAGCAGACTTCTCCATAAGTAGCCTCTATCGCTTAGCCTGATCGATCATCTAATAATGCTCATATTGCTCAGATAAGATATGATGAGTTCTTTTCTTATCGAGAAAGTAGATATCTCCACAAGTAGCCTCAGTTAATCAATCTGATGCTTCTATTTCTAGTAATTCTTTTGCTCGTGTTTCACAGTCTAGTACTGTGATACCCCAAGTTCTTGAGCTTTAGACCCTCCAAGAGTTGAGTGATTGAATTAGCTAAGTTTCTGAAATAATGTCGAAACTGCCAGTGATAACGGTCACTGTCCAGGGTACGACTCATTATTAGATGTAACGAGTCGTGATGAGGACTCATCATGGCAGTGAGTTTGCCCAGGTTTTGGGCCCTTGACAACGAGTCCAATGTATGACTCCTCCAGGTAATGAGTCGTTAGGAGGGACTCGTCTCAACAGAATGTTACCCAGAAGTCCAGCTCCTGACCACGAGTCTTTGTTACGACTCGTGATGTCAGACGAGTCGTGATAAGTGACTCGTTGTCATAACAATAAGGGGCCAAATTTTTGATCCTCAGGTAATAACTCCGGGCCACGACTCGTGGTCACGCCTCACTAGTTACCCAAGCCGTGACGATTGTACTCATTTTTTCCTGCACGTTTAATTAAGGTCTTTTCCACCCTTCACACTCTTTCCCACGACTTAAAAACACTCTAATGACCCTCTTTAACATGAGTTATTAAAATTAAAAAAACACTACTTTTCCTCTTTAACTCTCAAGGCAAGAGAATACTAGGGTTTCACAAGGGATTCAATATTCAAGCTCCAACCTTCAAATTTCTTTCAATTTCTTGCATATTTCAGGCATATCTCTATCCTAAAATTATGTGTTGTATTATGGCATATATTTAATCATTGTTCATGTGATTTTAGTTGTTTGGTTTGAAATTGGGTTGAGGGCTTTTGATGGTTATTACTTGAACTGTATTTCCCATGGTTTAAAGTTTTTATTCATATTTTACTTGATGGTTTTGAGGCTGATTGGGTGCATGGTTATAATGTTTGGAATAAGGAACATGAGTTTCCCCAAATTGATGGATTTTTGGCTTGGTAATGGCATTAACCTCAATCCCCCATTCATAATTTTGGTATTGAATATAGAATTTGCATAATTTAATTTACTTCTGGAACCTTGCATTGCATTAAAGGATAATGGATAATGAAAATGGTTTTGGAATGCCCTTGGTGGCAACAATTTGGATTTTAAATAGAACTTCGAAGTCTAATGGGTACATGGATTGGTTTAGCATAATTATATAAGCTTGTAAGCATATTGGTATGACGATACCATGTTGGTGAATACCTTAATAAAAGACTCTTTGGTAAATGATTGGGTTTAAGTGTAAACTGTTTTTAATTTGGGCTTAAAGGGAATTGTGTAGCTCACCGTGAAGGTGTAGGTCCCAGGGGGACCAACACTGGGAACCATGTTTGCCGGTGTAGGGGTCTACATGACCGTGTGCTTGGTGCTCACATTATATTTTGGATGGCTATCGCCTTGGTGTTTTTAGTCTTTTCTCGATTTCCTCGGTTCATGTGGCTAACACACACTGGGCCCTTTTAGCAGTGGGAGCTGAACCCATATAGCCCGTGGATGCCTTTAGGACGGAGCGAGCCACACAATTCAGGTTAATGATTTAAGCTTTCATGTTCATGGCCCTTGTCCTTATCTCGACATCCTATATATGTATATATAATTGTTGTGCATGTGGTTTTGACTAGATTTTGACAATGACATTGTTTTATCACTTTTCCTGAGTTACATGTTAGTGCTTGCCCCACTGACTATCCCTGGACACTGCATCATTTCATGATGCAGGGTTCGAGGGCTTTTCTGTTACTCCTGTGAACCGTTAGGTGGTGTGGTACGTTGGTCGAGTTGCTGTGAAGTGGTGAGCCTTTATCTTTCGGAAAGCCCTGCCATTACATTAGGTTTCTATTCAAATTTTGGGAATTGTGAGTTTTTTTGGTCATGGTTGGGGGCATGTCCTGATCCAGTTTGGTATTCTAGTTTTAGAGGCTTTTGTGGACAAGTGTGGGTTGTTTGTTTGTTTTGACTCTTAGTTCTCATTTGGTTTATCTATTCTTCTTACTATCATGTTTGGTTGTTTCCGCTGTATTCTTTCATTGTGTTCTAGATGTTAGGCTAAGGCAGTGGTCTCTAGCTCATGGTGGGCTTGAGATATCCGTCACGACTAGGCCCTGGGTCGACTCGGTCATATTGGTCCTGTTGTTAGTTCTCATCTGAGGTTACTCGGGTTGGCCAGTTTATGAGGTTGAATCCCCCAACCTTTACGGGCTCTAAGGTTGTGGAGGATCCTCAGGGGTTTATTGATGAGATGGAAAAGATTTTCAGGGTGATGGATGCTACGGGGTTTATTGATGAGATGGAAAAGATTTTCAGGGTGATGCATGCTACTGATTTTGAAGGTGTAGAGTTTGCTTCAGTTGAGAGATGTGGCTATACACATTGGTTTTGTTCCTGAAAATATTTTTGACCCTTTTTCTGTGTCTACTACGGTGAGTGATTCCATTGTTGCTAGAAAAATCTATGGGGGTTGTGTCGTGTCTATTTTCCATAAGGAGACATTGGTGGATTTGATAAAACTTGATATGGTGAATTTTGATGTAATCTTAGGGATGGATTAGCTTCATTTGTGCTATGCTTCTCTAGATTGTAGGACCCGAAAGGTCAGTTTCTATTTTCCTAATGAACCGATGATTGAATGGGAAGGGAGTTTCTTAGTTACCCAAAGGGAGGTTTATTTTCTATCTTAGAGTTCAGAAAATGATTTTCAAAGGGTGTCTGTATCATCTAGTTCGGGTTAAGGATTCTAACTTTGAGGATCTCTCTTTGCAATCTATTCTGTGGTTAATGAGTTTCTTGAAGTTTTTCTCGATGATCTTCTCGGAATTCCTTTCGATAAGGAAATAGATTTTGGGATTGCTCTTTCACCGGATACTCGTCCCATTTCCATTCCTCCCTATAGGATAGCTCTGGCTGAACTGAAGGTTGATAAGAGTTTTATCCATCCTAGTGTTTCCCCGTGGGGTGCTCCTGTGCTTTTCGTGCGAAAGAAAAATGGGTCTTTTCGGATGTGTATAGACTAGTCAGTTGAATAAGGTTACAGTGAAAAATAAGTATCCTCTTTCTAGAAGTGCTAGGTGTTTCTCGAAAATTGATCTTCGTTCGGGCAATTGAAAACTAGGGAGGTTGATATTCCCAAGACTATTTTTCGTACCTGTTATAGTCATTATGAGTTTTTGGTTATGTCATTTGGGCTAATGCTTTGACTGCTTTCATTGATCTTATGAATCGGGTGTTTAGGTAGTTTCTGGACTTGTTTGTTATAGTCTACATTAACGACATCTTGGTGTACTCTAAGAGTGAGGATGATCATGTCTATCATCTCCGAATTGTGTTGCACACTCTTAAGGACAATAAATTGTGATTCCCAACCGGACTTGCCCACACAGAGGGGGCAGGGTTGGGATGGGTTCATCACAAAATTAGACCCGCAAGTTCTTAACAGACTGTCGATGGCCCAAAACCTTCAAGATTCTAATAAGAAATCTACGAGATTCGGATGAGAACGTTGATCATCAGCCTGTGAGAGCAACAAGTTGATCTCTAACATATACCAAAGATGTAATGTGCCATTTCAGAGCCTTTTGGATTCGAGAAAGTCATTTCAGATCCCAAGAGATCTTACAATGATTGAGAAGTGTGAGACCTGGCAGCTTGTGGAAAAGCCTCACCATAGGAAGATAATTGGTGTGAAGTGGGCTTATCATATGAAATTGAATGTCGATGGTCCTGTTAACAAGCTCAAAGCAAAGACTTGTGAAAAATTACTAGCAGGCCACCTCCAAAAAGTTATGAACACTCCAATGAATCAAAAAGAGAAGTTGACTCAAGATGATGACAGTGACAAAGGTTGATGAAGCAAGTGATAGAAGTATGATTGAATGTCTCATGTATCTCACTGCCACGAGACGTGACATTCTGCAAGCAATGAGATTCTTATCCAGATTTCTGACTTGCAAATGAACGCAGCCAAACGAGTGATAAGATATGAAGGGAAGTTTGGACTATGGTGTTAAGTTCGGTAAAAGTTAGAACTTCAAGTTGCAAGGTTATTCTGAGGGTGATTGGGCAGCATCAGTTGAAGAAATTAAAAGCATTTTGGATTATCACTTTAGCTTGGTTTGGGATGTTTTTCATGCTGCTCAAAGAAGCAAGCCATCGTGGCACATTCAACTGCAGCAGTTGAATTTATGGTGCAACAGGCAACAGCTGCAGTTAATCAAGTTCTTTGGGTAAGGAAGATCCTATTAGATCTAGATCTGGAGCAACAAGGAAGCACGGAAGTGTTTGTGGATTATAGGCAGCCACAGCGATTTCTCATAATCCAATTTTTATAGGAAAAAAAATTAATATCAAATTGTAATTCCTCAGGGAAGGCCAAGGAAATGCACACCAGAATAAATTGATATCCTTTTAGCTGTTTCTCTCTTTCCTAGTTTATTTAAAATTATTATGTTAAGTTATATTTTAGTTTAGTCACTAATTTTCAATAAGCAATAAATCAGTCTAGCAGATTTTTAGCACTACTTTACTGTATTTAAGTGCAGCTGTGATCATATTCAGTCCCTGATGATCAAAAGAATCACAGATATTTCAAGTAACTTTACTTGTTTCCTTTTCTGTCGAAATCCTATATATTACTAATGTTTTGTTGGGATGATTCAAAGGAAGTTCCAATGGTATAAATTCCGACGTCATAAACATCAAAAATTCCATTTTCATCTTCTTGCTTTTTCAAAGCATACAAGTAGATCCAAACACAATTATTTTCAGTGAAATAAGGAACCAAACAAATAGATAGAACGCAGTAAAATCCAAAAAATACAAAGTAATAGAAATAAATAAATCACCCTTCCAGAAGCATTAATATCGAGTCCATTATCAAGCAATTTGGCAAGATCTTCCTTCAAAAACCTCTGTTTTGCCTCAGCTCTTCGTCTCACCACCTCGATTCGCGTCCTGGTTGCCTTTATAAGCGATTTGCTTCATTCATCCCAAAACCAAACTCAAAACACAAATTTTCAAAATAACAATATCTATACATACATAAAAAGTAAAACGAAAAGAAGAGAAGAATAAAAACCATTTAGAGCTGAAACCACGGGTTAGTATACCGTCAAGCATCTCCGATCTCACTAGTTCAAGGAAATATCTATTTGTATTTTAAACAGATCCAAAGTATACTGGTTGTTTTTAAGAAATATGTGCAGAGCAGTGATTATTAGTGTAGCAGAGATTTTGGGTTTGGGAGTTTTAGGGGGCTTTGTTGAATTATTTTTTAATTTTATTTTCACTCGGAAATAATGACGAGGGTCTAACGGATTTCAAGCTGTCCCTTTCTCTACTTTTTTATTTCTACTTAATTTTGTTTTCTTGCCATTTCAGTTCTCCCCATTTTTGCTGTTTTTTTTTTGGTTAAACACATACTTGATTTAACAGGGATTAAACGGCTATCAAGTTTTGAACAATATTACTATATTTGTATTTGTCCATTAGTACCCCTTCATTTTTTTCAAATTCACTATCAGACCTATTTTTCGTTTACAAGGTGAATGGAGTGGGTCCTCAAGAGGATGAACTACATTTACTTATATAGTGGATGGCTTTATTTTTTTTTTCTCGTCACAAGAAAAGTATTATAAAAGTAGTCTTTCTTGTTTCCAACATAATTTAATTCATGAAAAATTAATTTTAACCATAAATATAAATATGAAAAAACAACAATTTTTATTAATAAACGATGTGAGTACAAATTTGTTCCTTCCTTAATTTTTCTTTTGATTTTCTCCGTAATTCGAGGGTCGTTAGTGGCGTATTTCTCGAACATTCGAACATAGGTTGATCTCTTTATGAATATCCCATGATTTTATTTTATGAATGTCCCATGATTTTGTGGGATATTGGAGATCCCAATATTTTTACAAATACCCATCAATTTATGGGATATTCAAGATGTCTCTTTCAGGGAATATGTTACCCTTTAAATAGGCGAGATTTATGGTAAAGTAACCTCCTATATACCTAATAGAATTTGGATTTTTCTTGAAGAGTCCCACAAATTTTAGATGTCTACGTGCCCTTACTTCAAGGCTTGTCGAAGTGTAGATTTGATGACAAGTCTTGAAGTACCAATATAGCTTTCATCTTTATGTGACGGCTACAAATTTGCAGATCTGATTTATGAGAGACGGCTACAGATTTACAGATCTGATTTACGAGATAAGAGATAAAGGGCAGATTTGGCCCCATTGGGTGTGCCAATTTGTTTCCAACATAATTTAATTCATGGAAAATAAACTTCAACCACAAATAAAAATATGAAGAAATAACAATTTTATTGATAAACGAGGTGGTTACAAACCTGTTCCTCCCTTGATTCTTCTCTCGATTTTATCTGTAATTCGAGGGTCGTTAGTGGCGTATTTCTCAAACATAGGATTCTTCTCTCGATTTTCTCCATAATTTGAGGATCGTTAGTGGCATATTTCTTGAACATAGGATGATCACTTTGTGAATATCCCATGATTTTATGGGATACTGGAGATTTCAATCTTTTTACGAATACCCACCAGTTTATGGGATATTCAAGGTGTTTCTTCAAGGGAGTAAGCCACCTTTTTATAGGCATAATTTAGGGTTGATGTAGAGTAGCCTATCTCCAAGAACTCTAACAAAATTTGAATTGTTCTTGTAGAGTTCTACAAGATTTCAATGTCTACACTTGTTTAGGACTTTTACCTATTTAACCTTTTATACATCAAATAACTTTAAACAACTCTCCATGTTTATTTATGTTTCAACTTCTATTTTTTTTCTCTTTTTTTTATTTTACTTTGATTTTATTTTTTGATTTTTTCAATTTCTCTCAATCTTTACGTTTTTTACCTTTTCTCCTATCAACTTCTATTTTTTTCTTTTTTCCTTTTTGGTTTTTATTGTTCTTTTCTCTTTTTTTCTTTTTTGAATTTTTTTCTCAACCTTTATTTTTTATTTTTCTTTTTTTTTTCTCAATCTTTTTTTCTTTTAGTATTTTTCTTTTTCTCCTCTCAACTTCTTTTTTTCTTTGATTCTTCTTTTTTCTTCATTTTTTTCTTTTTTCTCAACTGTTATTTTTTAATTTTTTACTTTTCATCAATTCCTTCCAAAGAACAAGTTACACCATAAAAAAAAACCGACATTACCACATTGTGTTTATTGATTTATGAGATGTTCTATAAATCTTGCCTTAGAGGTAGGACTTAACCCAAAGACTTTCAAACAACAAGTTATATCAAATGAGCAAGAGTTGACACTAACACATTGTGTTTTGATTTAAGAGGTGTTCTATAACTATTGTCTTAGAGGCAGGACTTAGCCCAAAGATTTTCAAACAACAACTTACGCCCTGTAGACAAGAGTTGATACGACCATATTGTGTTTTGATTTATGGAATAATGTACAACTCTTTCCTTATAGGCAAGATTTAGCCCAAGGACCATTAAATTGTAAGTTATGCCACACGGGCAATAGTTGGCACTACTATATTGTGTATTAATTTATGAGATGTCTTATAACTTATTGTGTTTTGATTTCTGTAATGCTCTATAACTCTTGCCTTAGAGGTAAGACTTAGCCCAAGGACCTTCAAACAACATTTTACACCTCACGAGCAAGAGTTGACGCCATCACATTATATCTTGATTTACGGGATGCTGCTCTATAACCCTTGCCTTAGAGGCAAGATTTAGCCCAAAGATCATTAAACAATGAGTTATGTCATGGGCAAGAGTTGACTCTACACATTATATCTTGATTTATGGAATGCTCTATAACTCTTGCCTTAAAGGCAAGATTTAGCCCAAAGACCATAAAACAGTAAGTTATGCCCCATGGGTAAGAGTTGACACTACCATATTATGTTTTGATTTGTAAGATACTCTATAAATCTTAGTTTAGAGGCAACATTTAGCCTAAGGACTTTCAAATAACAAATTACTCCCCAAAAAGAGTTGGTGTTACCATATTGTGTCTTGATTTATGAGATACTTTATAACTGTTGCCTTAGAGGTAAGACTTAGCCCAAAGACTTTTAAACAACATGTTATGCCCCATGGGCAAGAGTTGACACTACCAGCTTATGTCTTGATTTATGAGGTGTTCAATAACTTTTGTCTTAAAGATGAGACTTAGCCCGTCAAAGGAACAAGTTATGTCCCACGTCAAGAGTTGACACTACTATATTGTGTCTTGATTTATGAAATGTTCTACAGCTCTTGCCTTAGAGGTATGAATTAGCACATATACTTTTAAATAAGAAGTTACAATCTCATGGGCAAGAGTTGACACTACCACATTGTGTCTTGATTTATGAAATGCTTTATAACTCTTTCTTATTATGAAAAGATTGTTGTATGCTTGTTTTATCTAAGGCTATAAAGTTAAAGGATGATTCAGGCAGAGCTTACGATATATGATAGATAGATGAGAATTTTACGTGTGTTTTCTTGGGATAATGCATGGAAGTTGTTATTTATATAGGTATTGGAGAATATGGAAAGATGATTTTGTGGTTTGTTTGCCTAGAAATTCATATGTGGTTATAATTATAGGCTTGAATATCATGTTAGTATATAAGTGGATGGGTGTATTGTGCGCTAGTGAATTCCTAATAAGAGGCTAAATTTAGTTTTTAAAGTGGTAAGAAGAATTATTCTTGAGATGAGAGCCGTGAAACACGCATATGGTATTGAATTCATGGTTTAGATTGTTATTATGGTGTTGTGTATTGCACTTTGTTATTTTGAGTTAAGCTTGAGCATAGCGAGAGTATGTAGTTCAACTCAGACCTTGGCTAGCATAGTTATATGTACCCATGTGAGAAATTATAAGTTGAATCAAGTGAGTATGGTATTTAAAGGGAAAAGTATAGTTAAAAGAGTATTTGATAAGTGTGGTTTA
The DNA here is from genome assembly GCF_002878395.1 of Capsicum annuum. Classification (NCBI taxonomy): domain Eukaryota; kingdom Viridiplantae; phylum Streptophyta; class Magnoliopsida; order Solanales; family Solanaceae; genus Capsicum; species Capsicum annuum. The sequence continues at coordinate 52,549,240 of NC_061117.1, forward strand.
GTTTGAAATTTAACAGTTACGTTGCCTAAGGCCTAGTAATTCTATCTTAACTATGTTTTATAGGCCTATGTTCCATATTACAGAGTTATAGCCATATTGAGATTCCTTATTCAGATATCTTATTCAGATTATGCCCAAGAATTCTTTGCTCCCTAATGTTATTAGAACTTCTTAGCAAAAATGTTGAAGAAATACTCTAGTTGAGTATGAACTTTCATTATGAGTTAGTTTGTATAGATAATAATTCATATTAGTAATCAGACAAATAAGCTCCTATAGATTTCTATCCTTTGATCTCATCTTACTATCCAAAGCTTTATGAATGTGTCTATTCGATGAGGTAATTCATTCACGTCTATGCAAGTTGTCATTCAGTTCAGTCCATACATCATGTCTACGATTCAAATATTTAGTCATGATTCAATTCATAAATGTTTAGTGAATGACCTCAGTTTTCCAAGTATTTCAGCTCAGACATTGCAATGCCCCTTGTACGACTCTAGTCTCTTTGTCTCATAATCGTGCTTACATAATATGCTTGGTGATGCCATGAAGCCCTTTTCTTCTGATTCTTATACGTGTTTTTGTTGAGGGAGAATTCCTAATGAGAACTTATGTACTTTATTCCATCCTTAGTAACTCTTGGGATTTTCTTGCATCAGTTATCACTTCGCAGTTCTATATGTATGATCATATCATGAATATTTCAAGTGAGTTCTAAACTCTCATCATGAATCAGCTCCGTATAGTCAATATAGTCAAGTCATCTCAGAAATTAGTTTCATGATGAAAGTTTTAATATTTTAGCTCAACTATATCCTTCGTTAGCAAACATATCATGTCTACATTATTTCATACTTCTAAAGTTTCAATAAATTCCTACCCATCATTCGAGGACAAATGATTCTAAAGGGGAGATAATGTAACACCCCGCATTTTGGGCTAGATATTGAACTATTGTTCCTACATGTGTAAACTCAAATCCCATGATTTGTATTTGAATACATGTGTCATGATCATTATCCTAGTGTGAAGAGTGCTTATTAAGTGAAATTTTTTTTATAGGAATCACTTAGAGCAAAGTTGAGCTAAGAGTCTTTGATTCGGCCAAATTTTGATATTTGATTCTACAAGGGTAAATTTGAACGTGTATAACTTTTTGCATATGTGTAATTTTTCATCTTGAGACTCGCCAAATTATAGATAATTGAATTAGCTTTATAACGATACCAATTTTGCCTTAATCTGATATCCTTCGAGTGAAAAGTTATGACCCATTTCGTGAGAAATAGTAACTGTTACTCCCCGTGCTTTTAATGCTTCAGTAATGCATTCAAAATGACATCTAGGAACCCTTTATTGATTGAAAACCATGTGTAGATATTATTGGTTGTGTTGGGGTTTTTTTTGGATGTTGAAATTAGGTGTGCGGCGCATAATAAACCCTCTTCAAGGTCCTACGTCACATGACAAACGCAATAGTCACTGGATGGGGCATGCTTTTGGTATGCACCGCACACCCTCGGGTATGCTTTTGGCGTGCACCGGCTACCCTCAGGTGTGCTTTGGCTGTACACCGCCCAACATAGTCAAAGTGCCCAAGTTGCTCTATTTTGACTTAATTTAAGGGAGTTAAGGTCTTTTAACACCCCTAAGCTGATTTTAATCACTCTTAAACGAATTAAGGGGTCTTAAAATACTTTATTTTCATGCTCTTAACTCCCAAATGTCCAATACACGATTCAAAACCTTTCCCCTCTTCCTAAGAACAAAATTCAAGCTTCTTCCCTCTAGAACTCAAGAATTTAAGTTCCAATTTCAAGCATTCTTTAAGGAATTTGTCCAATCGAGCTATGTGGGGTATTTATCAATGGGTCCCTTCCACCTCTTGAGCCCAAATACCCTCTTTTGGTTTAAAGTATGAATTGTATCCTATTTTATGAAATTATCCGTACAACTTATGAACTTAATCCATGTATTTCATAGTAATCTGAATTCAAGCCATGTCAACATGTGTTCCTATGTAAACTTGTTAATTTCATGTTTTAAATTTCAATTACCCATGTTCGATTCAAGTGATTCCATGTCAAATCTTTGTGTTATGAATTAAATCACGTGAATATGTTGTTTTCTCAAGTTTAACTCATTCTCATGTTCAAGTTCATGTATTTCACTCAATTATTGAAATGTCTTATTTCTTAGGTCTTTCAACTATAAGTTTATACCATTATTTTAAGCATTGCTTACGTATTTTATGATCATTCAGTGCTGGAGGGTTATGATTACCCGATACCTACCTATTTATACACTGTCTTTGTTTTCAAGTTACAAGTCAAACAGGTCATGATTTTTATTACTATAATCCGACTACAATGTTCATGTTGAACACTTATCAGTACAGTACTATGTCATGTTAGACCCATAATAATACCAATGTCATTCAGTTGGGATTAGGATTTAGCACCAAGCAAACCTAGGGATGGGGGCTCACCCGCTAGTTAGGACTAGGTCCTTAGTAGCAGTCCCTAAGTTCCAGAACTACATATCCAGCATAGGATTATGAGATGTCACCCGCCAGTTTAAGGTTGACACTCTCTTAGGGGTCACCTTCCATTTTAGGTCTGACTTCATAGTCATTCGGTACATCAGATTATTGGATCCACTTAGCAATGTCCTAGTACCCGTGGCAAGGTACTAACACCCTTCCAACTGGAGTTACAGGTTGGACCCCGATTAGCTCAGATTGGGGCATGTCAGTTACTGATAGCTCCCACAGTTTCAGTCAGTACTTAGTCTATACAAATTCAGGTTTACTTGACCAAGTAATTAGATTTTTAGTTATTCAATTATTCAGATCATTTCAGTACATGCTTTACTTGTTCTTGTATTCTCACTTGTACATACTCATATTTTCATACTCAATATCCATACATGATCCTCAGTTCAGTTTTACTGCATGTTTAGCTTTATATGAGATTCACATACATTATTCATGTTTTACCTTTTCCCAACTTACATAATTATTTTTAACTTATGATTTATAAAACTGAACTGAGTTCTGTACTAAGACTGTAACTAAGATTGTAGAAAGTAATCATCTAACTGACATGCCCCTTTTCTAAATAGAATTGGGGTCCAACCTGTAACCCCAGCTGGAAGGATGTCAATACCATGCCATGCCATAGGTAAAGACACTGAAGATTTACCCTCATCTGGCAGGTACTCTAATGAGAATGGTGGAACCTTCATCTGGTAGGTTAAAACACCTCATTAACCCTCAACTGGCAGGTTGATGTCTCAACTTATGCTAGCTACATAGTTCTGGAATGCAAGGACTACTTCTAAGGTTCACACCCTCTACTGGCAGGTGAGCCCTCATCCTTGGGTTCACTCGGTGTTGAATCCTACTCCCAACTGAAATAAATCTTGAACTGTTATACTGAACTGAACTGGACTGAGTTCATTGAGTTTTCTTAAGTTCTATAACTAACAAAGTTCTATGGAGTTCTGTAACTAATTGAGTTTTACAGATCGTGACATGACTGATACTATTCTGTAACTACTGTAGCTCTAGGTAACAGCTAGATTGTCTAGTATTAAATACCCCCAGGACTCGATAGTATGAAAATTAAAACATAACATGATCTTGAAAAGCATAACAATGTTCACTTGTTCATAATTCATCCATAGAGATATTTTATCAACACTTGCAAGGCATAAACTTGTACATGATTGGGACCACATCATGACATGTCATGATTCCACTATTTACTTCACATAGGCAATTTAGTAGTCACTTGTATGGCATAAGCTTGTACATGTACTAACAAGTCATGATTTCACCACCTAATTCACATGGACATTCTATCAAACACTTTGGGAGCACAACTTAATGTATATAATCATGGACAACATATAACATTGTAATTACAACACCCAAACTTGAAAATTCGAGGGTCATAACATGGGAATTACACAATTTAATATACATGTTATTTCAATTTCATGGAATTTACAATTTATCATAGATTGAAACTCAAATAATGTTATGAGCATAAATCATAAATCTGAGATCTGTTATGTTTAAAAGGGGTTCTTAGGCTTCATGGGTGAAAGAAACCTATGAATGAACACCTAACATACTTGAATTGATAAGTTCTTGGAGTTCTTGGTGAGTTTCTTGAGCTTTGTTCTTGATTTCTTGAGAGCTAGGTTTTGCTAATTGAGAGATAATGATTTATTTCTTAAGATAAGTGAGCAAATAATAAGATATTAGGCTATTTAGGGATTTAATCCCATGTTTAGGCTGACTGGAATGAGGGAAAAGACCTAAAAGCCCTTAGAAATTAAAACTCAAAATTAACTAAAAATTCCTGATTTTCACCTTTGGTGCGACACGGCGCTATCACGTCCTGTCACTGGAATTCAACAATTATGAACTAGAGGCTTGGCACAACGTTTTGGTATCACGCTGCTTCACTACATAGGAATCTGGCCCTTGGCGCGATACGCCATGATCACGACAAGACACTTGAAAATGATAATTAGGAAAATGATTGGTGGCCTGACGTGGTGGTATCGTGTTGCCACATTGGATAGACTTGGGAGCTCACCGCGATGTGGGATTATCACATTGGCTCACTAGTTTTTGACAATCTCCATTTGGCATGCCTCCGTGACGCGCTGAAGTGCCAGTTGGCACACTATTTTACTAAAATATCTCTAACTCCTCACCCAGGTATCAGATTTGGGCAAATTTTATATCGTTGGAAAGCTGACTAAATTTTCTACATATTGGTGAGCTCTAAACTGAAAAATACTGGGTATTTTAAAATTTTTATATAGGAATACTCATGTACTGTGAGTTAAATTAAGCTAGGGAAATACGGGGTATTACAATTTTCTTCTTAAACGTAATAAAAATATCAATATCTTCATCTTCTCCAACCTCCACAACTTCAACATTTGCCTCATTTACTATGACAACTTTCTTGATTCTTCTTCTTTTGGTGGTAGAAGACTTACTTTGCTTTATGGCATCTTCCAGTAATTTTTGTTCAGATCCCCTAGTGAAATAGGATCTTGTACCTTGTACTCCAATATTAATCATTTTTCCTTTTCTTTTACCATTCTTCAGTTTGCTCATTTTCAAAATCTGAGGTTGTTCATCCTCATCCTCTTTATCTTTCTTATTTGGAGGTAATACCACCTCTTCGTTCCTAGTTTCTTCAATCTTTTCCCATACAAATTGCTCTTTAATACTTATAGATCTTTTGTTTGGATCACCAATGAGTAGAAGCAGATTCTTAGCTCCCACGTTTATGCTACTAAGTGGATCAAATCTCTTTACAGGAATTTCACCATCACCCAATTGTGCAAAGGTGGATTTTGACTCAGAGCCACTAGTGGAACCATGTACTGTCATGTTTTATGATTTTTCACAACCTACTAATTCTTCAAGATGAACAGGAATTTGTGGGTCATTAGATGACTCTGCTTCTTTTGAGAAGGAAGGTCCTTTAATTTGAAGAATCTTTTATTCAATTGGAGATCCAAAATCTATATTTTGGTCATCTATTAGGATAGAACATTCACTGAGGTTTAGAGTTTCAACTAGAACATTTCATTTAGGGTTTCAGGATTCTCATGAGAAGAACTAACATGTAGAGCTTTTTATGGTTTTTGAGAATAATCTGAAGATAATTTTTTATGGGGTTTAGAGAAGAGGGAATTTTAGACATTTTGAATTTTTGAGTGAGAAAGAAGAAGGACCCGTTTTAATTTGAGTAGAATAATGTTCTGAGTTAATAGAAAATGATTTGAATTTATAATTAAAAAGACGCCCGTTTTAAATTTAAGAGACACCCTTTTGAATGAACATATTTGATGACAACGGTTGTGACCTTTTACTTTTGAACTAAATTGACTGCTTTTGTTTATATAGGATTGTACATGTGGCCTTTTTCAAACACAAATTTTATAAAACATTTAAGGCACATTATTTTGGTACTCACCTGAGAGACGGGACTAGGTCCCTCTCTTTTTGAGTGAATTTTCAATTTGCGTTTGCACCAACTATTTTCTTCAAAAGTTATCCCTGTGGATATATACATGAAAAGGTATGATACTGAGTTATATTAATCATGAACCTACTTTATAATGGATACCTGTCTCTTTGATATAGCCTAATTTGAGAGAAGACACTGATTCATAGGATAAGTTAGGATGTCTTAATCAATTAATGCTTTAGCCTCTGTACACCCTTTTTGTCTTAAGACTTTCACCACAATTTGTTAGGGACCAGGTCACTTGAAATCACTATTTCTAAATATGACACCTTCACTTGAAGTATCTTGAAAGAGAGGTTGCATTTAGATCTTCTATACTTAAGCTTTGAACACTACCTTTTAATGAATATTCTTAACAACAGTCCCCTTTCTTAAACCTGGAATCATGATCACTTGTTTGATTTTGGAACCCACTTGAGTTTTAGTTCCCAGTAAAAAGACATGGGAGTGATCAAATCTTTCTTGGCCCACCTTGGTAGAAATAGCTTACTCTTCACAATTTCCAGTGGCTTAAACCCCTTATGATGTGATTTTCCTTGCCGAACATCTCTGAAACCATCTTTTTTAGATCTAAGCCATCTTTGACAACTTTTCTTAGTGTGCCCATCCTTCCCACAATGAGTTCATATAGGACTAACGGCCTTGTTTCTAGCCTCGTTGACAATCTTTCCTTGCCAACTGGTAGGCTGGAATTCTCTTTGATAGCCCAATCTTTTACCTATCATTTACACCTTAACTAGTTAGGTTAGAAAGAATAAGTAAGGAAGTAGTCCATTTAAGAGACTTGTTCAACTTTTCTTTCAAGCGGACCAAGTCCCTCTCTAATTCTTTATTCTTGTAAAGTGTACACATAAGGTGTTTTTGAGAATTCCTCAATCCTTTTTAAAGATCAATCTTTGTTTTCTTTTTTATCTACCTTATTTACCTTCTTTAGACTATTCATTAAACTTATATTTTCAGATTTTGTCTTTGTGAACAACTATCCAGTTTCAGAAATTTGAAAAGTTAAAGTAATCAATTCATGTTCTTGATTGTTTACTTTTACTTCTAGTGCATTCTTCTTGGTAGTTAGTTCACATATAGAGTCTATCAACACACTAGCAAACTTCTTTATCCTTTTAGTAGAGTAGTTATCAAGATTATCCTTAATATAAAAAAGAGTTACCTCCTTTTTCTTTTCATCTTCTGAGTTTGCCTTAAATACAAATAGGGAATCATAGATAACTAGATTGTGTTCCATTGCAAGCATAAAAGCATTTCCAGACTTCTTATCTTCATCAGGTTCACTGGAAAAATCTTCCTATGTTGTCTGAGCTTACTTTACTGCATACTCAGTTGCAATTTTACTTTTTGAACTTTCAGGGACCTGATCATTCTTTTACATTTGGTATTTTCTCATGAGTGCTTCAGATCTACCATTTCTTTTGCTAAGCTGACCACCTCTTTTTATAGCTCTAACAATTCTTGTTTCTAAAAGTGCAACATCAGTGTCTTCTTCACTGGGTAGACTCTAAAGCCTTCAAGGTCAGGAATCTCTCCCTTTTTGCTTTCTTTCTTCCTATCCCTAGTTCAGTTGTAGCAGCCATGATGACCAGAACACTCTAGATATGAACCTTTTAGAGTGAACTTACTCTGATAACAATTGTTGAAACCCTGAAGGTTGTACCACACAGTGAGGGACCAGGTCCCTCAGAGTCCATCATAAGCAATAGAATAGTACAAAAACTATAAGGTGCTAGAAAAACAAAGGCATTACAGGAAAGTAACAATACAAAATTTTAATGTGGAAACCCAAGAAGGGAAAAACCATGGCTTGCCTTCATAAGAACCTCAAGAAATCCACTATAATCAACCTTTTGATTATAGTCTGTATTTCAGCCTACCTCTAGGCTCCTTTCACTTGTAATAACTCTACTATAAGCTTATCTTGGCAACTTTACCAAGGACTCTCTATGCTGATTAAATCTAATCAGCCTCATGCTTAGGCAACTCTACCTAAGCACTCTCTACTCAAAGAGAAAAACACTGCTCTTATAGCATGAGTAGTTCAATTACAAATCAGTACTAACTTAAGAACAATTTTCATTTTAAGCACACATAAATAGCTAAGAACTTAAGTAGTGGAGTTTTTGCTTCTATCTCTCTTCTACTCTTGAATTTTCAAAAACCTCATTTGGTGAAGAAACTTCTCTTTCGTTTAATAGATGAGTGATAATTAGCGTTGAAATATCATTGGACCAGCTGTCATAAGCAATACAAAATAGCACCTGCAAGTTTGTTACACAAGAGGACAAAACTGTGCAAACAAAGCATGCCAACTATAGTGTTTCTTGCATATCTAGGGACCTAGTCCCTTGTAGTTAGCTGCTCATCATAAAGCTACATATAGCACACCACATCAAAGCTAAATCACGAGCTTGATGTGCTATAGAAATATAACACTTACGATGCTTAAGACTATGAGAATATGCATCTACTTAAGGCTATTTTGTTAGATTTAATGTGTTTTTGGAGTGTTTTATAGGAAATTAGGTTTCATATGCTAAATTCAAGAAAAAGATAAAAAGTGATTTTTTAGCTACTTATTTGATCTATTTTAGGTATTCATTACCTTTTTTGGATGTTCGTGACCAAAAGATGTGTGGAAATTAAAGAAGAGCTAAAAAAAATTCTGACACATGCTAAGTCAATATGCAGGCCGCATATAGTACATGTGAACCGGATGTAGGAAAAGCATGTGTCAGAAGTCTAAAATCCCGAGAGCTAACCTACAGGAATTTATTATCTGGGCACATGTGGTCACTATATATGCCTAGCCCGCAGGCCACATGTACCACGTGCGCCCAAGACCAGGGTGCATGTATAGACCACATGTAGCCACCGACCTAAACTTTTTTGAATCATTTTGAAATCATCTCCTAGGGTTTTTACGTATACCAATTATACTCCTATGATGTTTTTAAGTCTTATTATGTACGTTCAGTTAAGTTTTCATGTTTTATTTAGGATTTGAATTCTAGGATTTCTGGTAATCTATAAATACCCTTTAGGCTTTATTTAGTTTATTCATTCAAAACTGACTCATTCACATATTCAGGGATAGGCCCTTAGGGTATATCGTATACTCTCATTGTTCTTAGTTTGATATTTAATTTAAGAATTTGGTATTTCTTCTTTCATTATTGTAAGATTGATTTTATAACTTTGTCTGTGGATTCCATGATTGATCTCATAACTATGAGCAACTAATTCCCTAAGTTAGGGTTGTGGGAACCCTAGCGAATTAACAAAGTAGAGGAAGTGCTAAGTCATTCTAGATAAACATTCTTGCATGTATTGGATTTTCTTCATTCTCATTGATTTATTATTGGTGGTCAACATTAAGATTGTATCCATATTATTGCTACTTACACTAAAAGAGGAGTAGTGACTCAAAAAAGAAGATCACAATAGTAATTTAAAGTTTAATTATCCATCCACGCTACTAGGTATTATCTAAGTGAGATGGGTGGCTGTCATCTTATAGCTAGAAACTTAAAAGGTAATAGTGAGGCGACATCTTGAGACTCAAAAGTTAAAGGTTGAAATTGATTAGCTCGTCTAAAATATTGTTGATGGTACATAACTTATTGATTTTGCATGCAAGATATTGGAATAGTTTGATAGTGTACGATAAGTCTATTAAGTTGAGAAGCCAGGCAGAATGCAAGCCTAGTGTTCGTCTTTGATTGTTTACAACCAAAAGCAACCAAGCCTCATTACTTTTAGTCAGTTACTACAAATCCCCCCTTTTACTTTGCCGCACTTCCTGGTGATTTCAATAAGTTCAAGATAGATTTTCAACCTATTCCCTATGGGATTGATCTTAGCCTAGTTGGGGTACTATATTTTAATAGAAACTGCTTTATCCTTCTAAGGAGGGGTAGTTTGGGCATTATCAGAGCTATCCAGAATTCACCTATCATTGCGCAAGGAAAGCAAAAGTGTCTTTGTTCCCTGCATTGCATAGGGATACAATGTACGAATATGCTTAGAAGGATGAGCGCTAGCATATAACTCAGGATAGGGATAAGCAAATGCCAATTCAAAATCAAGTCCAAACTCAATGTAAATATTCACATACATGTATGGGTATATATATATATGTATATATATGTGTGTATATATATATGTATATACATATATATGTAAAATATATATATTCATATATATATATATATATATATATAAGATGTTGGGATAGGGAATAAGGTTTAGCATGTGATTTAAAACCATTAACCTGAACTGTGTAGCTCTAATCGTCCTAAGGGCACCCACAGGCTATATGGGTTCAACTCCCTTGCTGAAAGGGTTCCAGTGTGTTAGTTGCACGAACCAGGAAAATCCAAAGATGAGCCAGGAAATACCTCGACCCAGCCAATCCAAAATATATATAAGTGTGAGCTATGCACACAGTCATAAAGACCTCTACCCCAGTAAATGTGGTTTCCAGTGTCAGCCCCCTGAGGACCTCCACCTTTTACGACGAGCTACATGACCTTATTTTAGCCTAGTTAAAACAAGTTTCACACAACCCATCCATTATACTAGGGAATTTTCCGTCAAGGCATCAACCACAGGTATCGTTATACCATTACGCTTGCAAACTTATAATTACGCCATACCAATTCCATCCACTTGGGGGAGTTCCACAACCCCCTTTGTTCATTAAATTAAGTTTAAAATTAAAAAACAAGTGTTTCAAAACTCTTTTTATCCGTTTAACCATTTATGTAATGCAATAGTTAAGGGAAATATGCCAAATCATGTAATTAACCATATTTTAATCCAATTATGCAAGTGGGTCGAGGGGACACAATTTCCAAACCAAATACCAAAACCAAAATCACCAATTTGGGGGAATACCTTGACCCTCATCCCATTCAACATACCCATGCACCCCAACGGGTTTCAAAATACATGAATAAAACATGAATATTTTCATTAAAACCATGGGAATTCAAATTAAGTATCACCCTCAATCCAATTTAAAATATTTATTCAACTCCACATGAATAACCATTTGAACACATGCCTTAAGTAAAACAAGTTTAATGTGAGAGTTACATGCCTGAAAGTATTAGGAATTATAGAGGGAAATTAACCTCTGAGCCCTAGATGACCAACCTTGAGAAACCTAGCCTTGTTCTTGCTTTATGGAATTTGAGAGAAGAGAAGTGTATTTTGATTTCTTTTGGAGTGACAATAAGACCCTACAGTGTTTTTAAGTCGTGGGTGACAATTGGGAATAAGGGAAATGACCAAAGTACCCCTAATTAAAATATAGGAAAAGCTATCGCCAGTGACTATGACTCATTTCATGACTCGTGATGTCGAGTTACGAGTCATCGCCACGACTCATAGTCTGGGTAGAGACATAGGGCCTCCTCACTATTTTTTCTATGAGTCATACCCAACGACTCATACATGGACCTTGCAACTCATAGGGTCCTAGTCGTAACCACAATCGTGACTTAGGCACCTACACTAGTTTGACTATGGAAAGCACCCTATGACTTGTAAAGAGTCATTATAACTCGTGACATCCCAATCATAGTCATAATAGAAGCATGGGCAACCCTCACTGGTCACCCTTTGACTTAAACCCTATGAACTGTAAGGAGAACTTAGGACTCGTTAGGTGAGCCGTAGTCTGAGCAGTGAGTTTGAGTTTTAAACTCTAGAAAATTTCAGAGATAAAAATTTGGGGTGTTACATTATCCCCTATCTCCTTATGACCATTCCTCCCTAAATGAGGAGTCGAGTCATCTATTAGCACAACTGTAAGATAGACACATAACCACAATTCCTTTTCAAAGTTAAAAAATAAATAGAGTAGGAAAAACGATACCTCAGGCATGATTATCCAATTCGGGGAACAAGAATGGATACTTGGACTTCATATTCCCTTCATCTTTCCAAGTAGATTCTTTATCCTTTTGGTTCCTTCGTAGAACCTTTATCGAAGCCATATCCTTAGTCCTCAAATGATAGACTTATCTATCCATAATCTCCAACAGGACTTCCTTATAAGATAAGAAAATCAAAATATCAATATCCTCAATAGACATAACTAAGGAGGCATCTTCCATGCACTTATTCAACATTGAAACATGGAAAACTCGGTGAACGAAACCCAAATTCGAAGGCAAATCTAACTCATAAGAAGCCTTCTCCACTCTTCTCAAAATAAGTATGAACCAACATAACGGGGATGGGCTTCCGTTCTTCCCAAACCTTATCACTCCCGTTATAGGAGATACCTTCAAGAATACCCAATCACCACTCTCAAACTCTAACTCTCTTCGCCTCATATCTGCATAGGACTTTTGGCGACTCTGAGCATTCTTAAGTATATCCTAAATCACCTTTACCTTCTCTATGACTTGGTGAACTATGTCTGAACTAAAAAATCTAGTCTCGCCAACCTTAAACCACTTGATAGGAGATCTACACCTCCTACCATAAAAAGTTTCAAAAGGAGCCATCTTAATACTAAGTGATAACTATTATTATACCTAAATTCAATAAGAGACAAATTATCCACCCAACTACCTCTAAAATTGATCACATAGAACCTTAGAATATCTTCTAAAGTCTGAATAGTTCTCTCTACTTGTCTATCCAATTGAGGGTGGAATGTAATGCTAAGGTTCACCCTGTACCCAAGCCTTGCTGAAACGAATGCCAAAAGCAAGAAAAGAACTGCATACCTCAATCCAAAATGATTGAAACTGGAGCACTGTAAAATTTATCAATTTCCAAAATAAACAACTTCACATAATCCTCTCCAGTGTAAGTAGTCCTCGCAGGTAAGAAGTGGGCAGACTTAGTCATCCTATCCACGATGGCCCAAATCAAATCATGTTGATGTTGACATCATGGAAGAATAGTAATAAAGTTTATGTTGATTATCTCCCACTTCCACATAGGTAACTCAAATTCTTATGTCATGCCACCAGGCCTCAAGTGCTCAACCTTCACCTGCTGACACACCATACTCTTAGCCATGAAGTTAGCCATATTTCTCTTCATGTTGTTCCACCAATAAATCTCCTTCAGGTCATAATACTTCTTCGTCGATCCTATATGAGCTGTATACCTTAACTCATGATCCTTAGTTAAAACTCTTTCTCATAACCCATCAATATCAGGAACATACAATCTACCTTGGTACCTCAAGATACCACCTTCACCAATCTCAAATGCTATGACCTTATGCTGACCCACATTATCCTTAAGCTATATTAAGATGGGATCCAAAACCTACTTCTCCTTTACCTCTGTACTAAGAGATGACTTCACCTCTTGCAAAATCACACCACTATTCTTAAAATCCAAAAGCCAATCTCCAAGACCGGCCAACCGGTGAATATCTTTCACCAATCCTTGCTTCTCTTCATCCACATGAGATAATCTACCCATCGACAACATGTAAAGAGCATCAGCAACCAGATTAGCCTTACTTGGATGATAATGAAGACTCATGTCATAGTCATTAAACAACTTAAGTTGTCTTCTTTGCCTGATATTCAACTCTTTCTAGGTGAAAACATATTGCAGCTTTTATGATCTAAATAAATATCAACATGAACCCCATATAAGTAATGATGCCAAATCTTCAAAGCAAACACAACAACTGCCAACTCCAAATCATAAGTTGGATAATTCCTTTTATGAACTTTTAGCTGCCTAGAAGCATATACCACAATCTTACCATGCTACATCAAGACATAGACTATTCCTACACACGATGCATCACAGTAAATAACAAACCTACCAGTACCCTCAGGTAAGGTCAAACCAGAGCAAAAGTTAACTTATTCTTGAGCTTCTTAAAGCTACCCTCGCAAGCATCAAACCACAGAAACTTTAACTTTTTCTGAGTCAACTTATCCAACGGAGCAGAAATAGATGAAAAACATTCCATAAATCTCTTATAATACTGATGATAGGCGAAATTACGCGCCTATATCAATATATTTTGCCCATATTTTAGCCTAGTTTCGAGAACTAATTATCTATTTCGTACACTTTTAGTCCTTTTTCCTGTAAATGAGCTAACAAATGTGATTAGGAAAGTTTCAGGTATAAATGATGCAAAATACAGCAATTTATGGCTTACTTGACGCAAAAGAAAGCTCACAAACGAGATGGAAAGGAGCTGGACGCATAAAGGACTAAATCTGCTGCATGGAAAATCTGTCCCGGGCTAAAACAGCATTTCTGAAGACTTTGGGACTTACAGACACAAAGCTGGATTTTTGCCATAATACATTAACCTAGTGCAATTAGGTTATGTGTTTCATCATTCTATTTGGATTATAATTTTGTAACCTTACCCTAGTACAATTGGGTCAAGGATTTCATTAGTATATTAGGATTTGGTTATTTATTTTATTAGTTTAGTAGGAGTAGGATAGGAGTATTATAAATACCCTATCATGTTAGAGATTTTCAAGGAGAGAAGAAGGGAGACATTCTGACAATTCATTCATCTCCTTACAATTAAGACATCTTCCTACAACCCATTCTCAATTCTTCATTCTTCTACTCTTAAATTCCACAACAAGAGAATCGTTACTTGCTACGGAATCACTAAAACCACACGCCAAACACCTACTATTCACGCCATCCACCATGCAAAACGTGATATCCTTCGCATTCATGGGTAACTAAATCTCTTAGTTGGGGTTATGGAAGCCGAATGAGTTACTATCTATAGCTATGAGTTTGTGAGTTCAAGACAAGTATATTGCTTATATCATTATTCTCTTCATCTTAAATCTACATTCTTTGCGGTTCAAACACAAGAACACGCCATTCTAACATCTAACCTGTTCGAGAGAAAGGTTATTTGTCTAGAAAAGAAGACGCATAGACCAACGCCAGTCTAACATCTGACTTGTTCGAGAGAAAAGTTATTTGTCTGGAAAAGAGATAATGTCAAGGTAGTAGGACACCCTTTCCTATTAAAAAGCTAGTGCCGTACCTGGACTAACTTCTTGGAGAATTCGTACCGTTAGTCACGCTTTAAGCTCGAGAGAGTTAAAGTGAAATAGTCCTTGTTTAGGTCGAGAGACGCTTGGATTTACCATCGACTACAATTCTCTATAAGCAATTACATGTCAAGACTCTACACACTCATAGCCAATAGAGACGTATACCTCAGAAGGTGGACATAACCCCAACGCCTCAATTCTCATTGTTTACAACACACGTGACAATCTCTCTTTATTTTGCTATTTTCAGTTCTTACCTTCTTGTTTTGGTTACATACTACAATCCCCCCTTTCCTACGAGACTTGCACTAAAAGTCTAGTAATTTCTCTTGCTTGTTGGCCAAGCTATTCTCTGTGGGATCGATACCCAACCCAGGTTGGGTTCTATATTTGCTAACGACCGCTTTACACTCCCACGAGAGCTGTAGATTGAGCGTTATCAAATACCCAGCCAAACCCAAGAAGGTCTGAATATCGATTGGAGTCATGGGTCTAGGCCATTTCTTAATCGCCTCAACTTTTTGTAGATCTACCATGATCCTCTCACTATAAACAACATAACCCAGAAAGGTTACAAAATTCAACCAAAACTCACATTTTGAAAACTTGGCATTCAATCGTTGATCCATAAGAGTTCACAACATTACTCAGAAGTGATTAGCATAGTCCTCCTCTCTCTTAGAATATACCATTATGTCATTAATAAACATGATCATGAATAAATCTAAGAACTGCTTGAATACCCAGTTCATCGGGTCCATAAATGCAACCAAAGCATTAATTAACTGGCATGACATCACAGAAACTCATAATGACCATATCAGGTTCAAAAAGCAGTCTTAAGAATATCTACCTCTCTAATCCTCAATAGATGATAACCTGATCAAAGATCAATCTTAAAAATATCTATCACCCTGAAGCTGGTCAAAGAGGTCATCTATTTTAGGAAGAGGATACTTATTTTTCACTATCACCTTATTCAGTTATTGATAATCTATACACATTCGAAGGGAACCATCCTTCTTACGCATGAAAAGAAAGGGAGCACCCCACTAGGACATACTAGGACAGATGAAACCCTTATCAAGAAAATCATTTAATTGCTCCTTAAGTTCTTTCAACTCAGTCAAAGCTAATTTATAAGGAGGAATAGAGATAAGATGGTTATCCGATAAAAGATCGATCTTAAAGTTTATTTCTCTATCAAGAGAAATAACAGAACAAATGAATAAGAAAAAGAAAAGGATCCAACAAAGAAAAGAGAAGCACAAAGGGTGCAAGAAAAAAAATAAAAAAAATAGGTGAATACAAAAGAAAGTAGGCACATATGTAAAAAGTGAATATAAAAAGAAGTGCCCCATGATCAAAAGTTGGATAGAATAGTGTGATGTAGATGTTCAAGGAGGGCATAGTCATATTGTTCCTAATGATATCCTACACTACCCCAAAACTATGTTACAAGCTCAAAAAGCCCTTTGAGATCTCCAACCAAGTGTATTCATTGTAGTGGCGATTGAAAATAGGGGCAAGCCTATGGCATAGTACTTGTTAGCATCAAGAGTTATTGAGAGAGAGAGAGAGTTTTGCACTTAAATTCCTTGTTGTATATTTCGTAACTTGGTGTGTGAAATTTTTCTTCTTGTGAGAAGACATGCAACCAAGTTGAGATCGGTGATTTTGTCATTCTCAAAAAAAATGACGCAAAGGGAGTATGTCATTATTATGGTCAAAGTTTAATCATTTCTAGAGTATTAGTTATTTTTGTATAGTTGTTATTTAAAGTCTTTTGAATCCTTGGATATTGCATTTTATGTTGAGGGGTGGCGGGAGAATAGCTTTGCCTATGTTTGAAGAGCTACTTATGGTCATAACTAAGCTTAAAGTCACTGTAATCATTGGGTAATTAAAATTGGGCATAAATATGCATTATCTTATGGTAAGAGGTAGTTTTTCTTGAGGACAAACAAAGTTTTAAGTTGGGGGTGTTGATAAGTGGTGGATTTACCACTCATTTACACTTAATATTCGTGCACATTACCATGATTTAAATGTATAAATGACACATATGTATGATTAGATGCACTAATATCCATATTTTACAGGCATACATGTTATGAGATAGAAATATATGGAATTGAGCTAAAAAGGATCAAAAGGAGAAAAAAAGTGCAGCTGGAAGACCTGGAGCAGAAACAGGGCTCAATTACAGTGATCAAGGTCTGAGGGTCCTGATCGAAACCAGTCAAGACAAGTCAACATACCGTGGTCGCGTTAGTAGCGATTGCAAACAAGTGTCAGTAATCGCGATGAAGTGGGATTATGTCCAGGGGCAGTTTTGTAAATGCACACAGCTGAATCCTAAATCCCCTTAAGAGGCTCAAACCCTATCCCATAGAGTAGATCCGACTTTTATGGAATTTTTCCACCATTTTTTTAGTTTTAGATTTTGAGAAGACAACTATTGTACTAATGTTTGGGTGAAGAATACATTAGAGTAACTTACAAGTGAAGGATTGGCTTTTTCCATTAAAGATTTATTGAATCCTAAAGCTTGCAATTTGCATTCTCTTTATCTTTTAATAAATCAAATTGATGGAGATTTTTGGGTATATCTTGCTTATTAATCTTATGTGTAGCTAGTTCTCCTTCTTGAGATAATGCTAGAATAGGGTGTAATTGTATGTGGATTGTGATTCATTTGTTCTTATGTTAGTTTATTGATGATAAGTTCTACTATTGCTTGATTAAATTAGATGGGATTTATGGGTAAAATACCTAAATACCCAAATGGGTTTGTGGGTGAAAATCCTAAGCTCTTAAAAGTTCAAATCATCCTTTAAAGAGGGGTTTGGGGTGAACTTTTGGAACCCATATTATCCTTGAAAGAGGGATGTGGGAAACAAGGCAATAGTAGATAATTTATGGACATAGTTTGCCAATTTTCACTATTTTAGACATTGGAGTGATTATGAGGTTAACTATACCTTGGGTATTATCCTAGAAATAGGGATACCCACTTTAGGTGTTGGGTGGCTTTAGTTGATACGCTCATTAGGTACTCAAAAGGGTCAATGAGTGATATCTTTGAGTCTTTGTTGACAAACTAGCCTCAAGGACATTCAACCTAGCCTACCACATCATCAAAGATTAAAATTTACACCAAATTATCATATTCTTATGCTAACTCTCCCCTGGGAAAGCTTAATCCCAAGATCTGTTCCTAAGTTTTTACACTCTAACTATTCATAGCCTCGGGTTAGTACATTAGAAATCCAAAAATAATTATATCTTTGAAATGTTAAAAATCCCCCAAAATACTTGTACCTTAGGTTTGAACTTAATTAGTAACTTTAATTTCAAACTTACTTAGTCTCCACTCACATTGTTCCTCGTGGATTCGACTCTGACTTAAAGTTGGATAATTATATTGATGATGACTGCCTTGCACTTAAATTGATGTGTAACTTGAGTGTTATCAATCACATCATCATAATATCCTATGGACTTGTCGGGAATCATCACATTATCATAATATACAAATCAATGTCAATAGTAGAGAGCAAGTCCCATGAGTGCTAAAGTAAAGTGCAAGCCCCACGAGGGCTAAAGTAAATAATCATAAAAAGAAGCAAGGTAGAGTATATGTCAATAATTCATCATTCATCATCATCAATATCACATTATCCATAAGCATATATATATATATATATATATATACATATAATAGGTGGATCCGTGGCTAAAAGAGTGTAAGTTCATAAATCTATTACCCGAAATGATCTTGAGGACTAAATCATTATAAATTGTAGAGAGGGTCAAAATATCTCATAGCCATAGTAATAATAGTGTTAACTCATGAACCGGAATCTATCTTGGTCAAATCTTTAAATCATCATTATTAACCTCTTTTATACATATAGATTATCCACTAAGCTAGGCGGTTATCATTGTAAAGTGTAATAATCCATACGCTCTTAGACAAGTTTCCAACTATTCGTCCTATGTTTAAAAGCCCCTAAACAATTATTTTAAACCATAGATAAGTTTTATGATAATTCACCTTGTGTGTATGGTGTTTTTAATGTGAATCATGGTCATACAAAGCACTTAGAGCAAAGTTGAGTTGGGAACACTTGTATCGATTGAGTTCTAGTATCCGATCCTACAAAGGTCAAATTTAAATGAGTGTACCTCCTAGAATATAACTATTCAAGTGGCCTTCTATATATCAAATGAAATTTCCTCAAGTCTTCTTTCCAAAGCATCCAATTTTACCTTAATCTAATATCAGAGTAGAAAGTTATGCTCATTTTACCCGAAAGCATATGTCTGAGATAAAAGGTGATGACTAAGTTGACAAACCATCAACTAGTTGACAAGTTATCGACTTAGTCGTCATCCTTAACAAGAAAAGACCCTAAATCACTTAGGAAATATTATGACCAAGTTGAAAAGCCGTCAACTAGTTGATAAGTTATCAACTTAGTCGTCAATCTTAACTAAAAAGTATTCAAGTCAAACTAGAGGTTGACGACTAAGTTCATAAGTTATCAACTAGTTGATAAGCTGTCAACTTAGTTATCAATGAATAATTCCTAGAATTTTTATTCTGTTTCTTTATGGGTATTTTGGTCTTTTTCTCACCTCAAACTCTACTCCATGATTTTAATCATTCAATAAGCATTGTATATCCATTATTAGTCAGTTTTTAACGCTCAATCTCCTCTCCATTCTCAAGAGAAAAGAAATTAGGGTTTCTTCCCAAAGTTCAACTTACAAGGATCCAAACACATATTATCCTTCAAGAAATTAAGAAATTTAGGTATGTAGGGTTTAAACAAGTATAACCTTTCAATTATGTAGGTTTTAAACAAGTATAACCTTTCATCCTTGTACCCTAAATCTTTGATTTTAAAGTTGAATTTAGGTGATTACAATTAGGGTTCATACCTAAATTTCCATTTTTTTGTGATTATGGCGTTATCATATGATTTAAAGTTTAGTTTTCACTAGAATGTACCTTTACTCATATTATTACTTACATGATTGTTATTATGAGACAAATTTAATTATTTTGATATGAAATTTGATGAGATGATAAATGATTTTAATTTAAGAATTAAGTTTGATATTTGATATGAAGTTTCTATGAGATAAAGAATTATTTCAAGTTTAAGCATAATTTATTAAGTATACAAGAAGTTTAAGCTTATAAGCTCAAGTTCCAAGTATTACCTCATGATTAAAGTTCAGCTCAATCTTATGATCTAAGATAAGACATGAAACCCACAAGTTGCCTCATGTATATGATTTAAGTAAGAGAAGCATAGTTGGTTTTCAATTTATAAAACCATACACTATTTTAAGGTAGATTTCTTAAGTATGTGCATATATACATATTTTGGGTGTAGTGTGTAGCACTGAGAGGGAAATGTGAGCTTCAATGTATCCTATTCTCTAGAAACTACGTGCCACCATAGGCTTATGTTTAGAGGTCTAGCCAGAGAGTATCCCTTCCTCTACCTTATATGGGCTAAGTATCGTGATCACTTTAAGTTATTTCTATTCTGATGGCAAGGGTAGAACAACACTCCTCAATGTGGTTTATGTTGGTTTTAAGAATCTCCCACAAAATGAAAGATTTCAGAAACTAAGTGTAATAATTCACTAAGATTATTAGACTATGCTTTATTATTCATGTTTTATAATGTTTCATCTTTTTGTTTTATTCATGATCAATGTAAGTCCCTTTACACTTAGCATGCATGTTTGAAAGTATGTTCAATTTAAGTTTTACTCATTGCATTCACCTCCACATGCTCAGTGCATTCAAAAATACTGACAATATATATATATATATATATATGTCTATGGCTACATTGCTTTATGAGGTAGGTACCAGTTATAGCCCAAAACACCATGACCAAACAAAACACAACTTCCAAACAATAGATAATGAGTTCTCTTGATTCGAGGACTCAAGCCAACTCTAGTTCCAGTATTATATTTTATTCAGCCGTATTGATTAGGGATGGTTGGGGGTCATGTCCTGGCTACCTATAGCCAGTATTACTAGAGGCTTCATAGATAGTCAATCAAAGTTTATGTATTCAGTCTTAGTTTTTTTTTTTTTTTTTATAATCCAGTGATATAAATGTTCTCAAATAATGTTGTATTGAATAAGTTCAGCAAATGACATCTCTTCTACATATTACTTCAAGTTTTATGTATTTATTTTAGGTTCTTATGAGTTATACTTGTATCATGGGTTAGCTTGGTATCACTTGTGGTTCTAAGCATGGTGTGACTTACAGGAAGTGGTCTCGGGCCATTACAAACTTGGTATCAGAGCATAGTGTTGAAGTTTCCTAGGGTGTTTGTGAAGTTGTATCTAGCAGTGTCTTGCAGAATTGTACAAAGATGTTGGTACTTTTCTTCGAGAGGCTATTGGGCATTTAAGAAATATTTCTTTTCTTTATGCTCTAGGTCGTACAGTAAGGTTGTTCTCTCAAGAACTTCTGTCGATTTGTGTGTTACTCAATAATTCTCCATCTATGACTCATTTTTGAGATAACACAAGTAGTAAATTCCAATTCCACCAGAGATGATGCTCTCAAAATTAGTGTCAGTAACTTTAGAAATCGCACAAAAGGCTTGAGAAGAGCCAGTTGGTGTGTTTTAAGTCCTTTAAGTTGAAACCTTATGTCCTCATCTATATGAGCTATGTAGTTAAGACAGAATATGCATGTAATCAGAATTCTCTTTAGCCCCCTACTACAGATAACACTCAGGAAAGGTGAGAGCATGTGCCTAGAGTATTGAATATAGTTTTTACATGTGCCTAGAGTATTGAATATAGTTTTTACTAAGGAAAAGTGTAACTTAGGGTGTTGTGATTCATAAGCAGTAGAACATTTTTAGAGTTGGACGTATGCATTTAGAAGTGTAGTAATAAGAAAAGTTGGGGTTAGCATTTGATTGAGGGTAAATTAAAAGTTCTCTGTATGCTATTAAGTAGAATTAAGGTGATATATCCTTGTGTTTTAACTAAGGGGTATAGAATGTGATGTTGGTTTCATGGTGAAATGTAGAGAAAGAGTTTTTACTTAAGGTGAATTATTGTATGCCTAAAGTAGGAAAGTAGTCCTTGATGGTATTTTGTTGTGCTACAAAAGAATAGGTCATTAATGAATGTTTGGGTAGTTAAAGATTGTCAATCTAGGTTTTTCCTTGTAGTTGTGAAAAAGGAATTGGTTGATGTTTGTAGATCTAGGAGTATAATTTAGATATATGGTTGGAGAAGTTGTAGTGATGTGTGAAAGGGGGGTATGCTAATGAATTGTAATAAGATAGACAATAAGATTGTGATAAATTATTATTATTATTATGAAGTTCTAGTGGACTAGAGTTTCTTGATGTTTTGCCAAGCAAGAACGGTGTGTGAGGTTGTAGTTAATCATATCTGGTACTAGAATCTAAGCTTGAACAGTGAGTGAGCATCAAGGAGGAAAATAATGATTGCTTGGGATAGTGATGTTAGTTATATTAAAGGCGAGCTAGTAGGCTTGGAATGAAGTATGCAAGAATTTAAGTTCATTTATTTTATAATTAAGTATAATGGTGTAGGTATGATGTAGAGGTGTACCCAAGGTGATATTGGGATGCATTATTTTCTAAGTTTAAAGTATCGTGTGTGCTTAGATAGTGCCTGTGAGTTTCTAAGTGTGAATAAGGCTAGTTATATATTTTATGGTGTTCTTGATGGCTAAATTAAAGAGTCAAGGATAAATGGTGATGATCCTTTTGGTATGATTTTGTTTAGGGTTAAATCTAAGTTTAAAGATGTGATATTAGTAAACTATGAAAAAAAGAAGCAGATTATGTGTTTAGTGAGGCAAGTATGTTTTACAAGAAGAGTGTAAGTATATGATGATGATTGTTGAAGCTAGAGAAAGCTAAGGGTGGTTTATAAGAAAGGAGTATCCAAGAATGAAGTTAGTATTTTCCAAATATATTTTATTTGGGTGAGTTGAGCATTAATGTTTAGGCAGTTATAGTGAAGAAATTATTGCTTAGTCTTGAGGATACGGAATAGACCCAAAATCTTAGAATGTTGGCTTTAATATAAGGGGGACATGATAGGGTGAAGAACCAAATCAAGTTTGGAGAATTAAATTGTGATGCATGTCAATTAGAGTTATGATGAGATATTGATTCATTCTTACTCTAGCGTATTCCTTTCCTTAGAATTCAAGTCATTATGGCACCCTATCCATGTCTTACGTGATAGAGTTGAGCTTGTGACCAATGCTTATACACTTCATGCATATTCAAGCTTATTCTCAGCTCCTAGTAAAAAAGTAATAGCTTCACTCTGTGATTCGAGTCATTCCTCACAAATCTATGAATCCAAGTCTTATGTTAAGTAATTTATGATAAGTTGAGCTCATGTTTCAAAGTATGCTCAGTTTTTAGATTTCATGGTACAGCCTTAATGATTTGTGAGATTCGCATTATGTTATTCATGTCCTCAATTTAGATCTCTTTAATGAATCCATGCCTTTTATACTCTATTTTTCAGGCCCAATTAAGTGTCAAAGTTATGTATAGTATTCTTTCATGCTTCAATCCCCATTTTCTATCCCTTCAATAACCCCTACTCACATTAAGGTAGTGGTGATGAAAATATATGATCAATGGTTTAGATGAGAGAGAAGTAGATGGCCATCATTAGGGAAGATTGTTGTATTCTTGTTTTATCAAAGTCTATAAGTCTGAAGGAAGATTGAGGCAAAGCCTAGGTATATGTCATAGTTAGTTGAGAATTCTAGAAGTGTTTTCTTGAGGATAGTGCCTGAAAGTTGTTATTGATAAAAGTATTATAGAATAGGGAAAAAGTTCCTAGGTAGGTTGGTTGCCTAGAAGTTCATATGTGGTCATAACAATAGGCTTGAATGTCATGTTGGTATATAAGTGGATGAATGAATTGTGCGCTAGTATATTCCTAATTAGAGCTTGAAGTTGGTT
Source organism: Capsicum annuum (assembly GCF_002878395.1). Lineage (NCBI taxonomy): Eukaryota > Viridiplantae > Streptophyta > Magnoliopsida > Solanales > Solanaceae > Capsicum > Capsicum annuum. The sequence continues at coordinate 52,573,376 of NC_061117.1, forward strand.
GTTGAAGTTGTAAGGAGTGTTATTCTTGATATGAGAGCTCTTAAAAGACGTAAAATATTAAATCTCATAGCTTAGACTAGTATTATGGTGTAATGTGTAGTACCATGTGATTTAGAGTTAGGCTTGAACATCGTGAGAGTATATAGTTCAATTCAGATTTTGGTTGGGGTAGTCATATGTACCTATGTAAAGGTTATAAGTTGCATCAAATGAAGTGTGTTACTTAAGAGGAAGAGTATAAGTGAGAAAAGTATTTGAGAAGTGTGGCCAAGCTTTAAAATTATTAATTGTATTGCCTAAGACATAGTAATCCTATTCTAGCTTCTGTTCTATATGTCGATATCCCATGTTATAGAGTTGTTACCATGTTTTGATTCCTTACTCTAATTCTATACCCATATCATGCACAAATTCTTTCCCTCTATTGTTATTAGAAGTTATGATAAGGAAAGTTTGAGGAAACTCTTATTCCATTCTTAGTAACTCTTGGAGATTCTATCGCATTAGCTATCATTTAATTTCCATATGTATGTTCGTATGATGAACGTTTCAAGTGAGTTCTAAACTCTCATCATGAATCAACTCCTTATGGTAATTAATTCAGCTCAGAAATCAATTTCATGATTGAAGTGTTATCGTTTCAGCTCAGCTATTTCAATTATTAGCAGGAATATTATGTCCACATTATTCCATACAATTCCTATGTATATGTTCCTGTTCCATATGTAACAGTTGACTCAGTGCCTTTTCAAGAGGTGATTTCAGTTACGAGACATGGTAAATTTAAGAAAATTCAGTTTCAAGATAGTAACTACATCTTTTCGTGCAACTCCTAAACTTCACTCGAGGATGGATGATCCCAAGGGGGATATATTGTAATACCCCACAAGCTCCTATTATAACACGTTCTTTGGCCTAATAACATGTCCAAAATCACTACAACCTTAATATCACGACCTTAGGTCCGCGTACGTGTTCAGAAATTATATCAATACTCATACTAGTAAGCAATCTTGTATTCATAAGTCATAGCCAAACTACGAGGCATAACATATTTATAAGCCACAAAGCTTAATTTTAATCGTTTCACATCTAGGAGGCATTTCATAAGTAAGGCATCTCACATCTAGGAGATATAACATATTACTAGGCCATAACTCATAACTATGAGGCACGTCACATCTATAAGACATCTCAAATATACAAGTCATGTATCATGACTAAGAGAAATATAATCCCTATATGCCAATTATCATATCTATGAGAAAAAACATCAACACCGTATAAAATAGGAAATAACATATCTAAAAGCCCGTTATCATCTCTATAAGGAATATCATGGCCATAAGCCATTATTCATAACGCGGGGGACGTCATCACATTTTACCAAGCCACAATGTAAACTTATTCCAAAGGCTCAATAGTCTCACTAGGCTTAACATCCGCAACTAAGTGCACAAGGGATAGCACAAGTCTTGGCCTAAGGTGGGCCGGAAGAACCCACTTCTAATCCTCAATTTCCATATTTGGGCAATTTATACCCCAAACTAGGCTAAGGTATCTAGTTCAACTTCTATATATCATGTAAGCCACAACCAATCCTAAGATAGGAATTTCATCTAAAAACAAAGACATTTAAGTCAACTCTACTGAAATTATGGTTTCAAGATCACTAGACTAGCCCAACTAAGGTTAATTGTACTAAACATGATTCCAATACTTAAACCACATCCCGAACCTAGCATCATACTTTATCCATGCTACAAATTAGTTCTATCTAGGGAAAAGGCAAAAGGATTCAAAAAGAATACTAAGCATTTCAACTTACGGGTCAAACCCTCATCTAATCCCCAAACTTCAATATTCCATACTAAGTCATTATTCCCGTAATCAAACTTAACATTCACACGCAATATACGTCAATATCATCTTACGAAGAAGAGTATACGGAAGCCTACCTCAAAGTCGAATTGCAAATCCTTACCTCCTTTACCAAAAACTCATCTTTATTTCACAATCCCCAAAAGGCCATCACACTATCAAAATCATAATCTACTCATCAATATGAGAATAACGATGCCCATATTTCACCATTGTGCTTTGGGTCCAAAAATGATACTGAAAACCCTAAGTGGGTTCCACTTACAAAAAATGCATTTTTGAGGTCAACCTAACGTGATATCAAGCTCATGGAATCAATACCCTCAAAATGGGTGTAAAGCAAGCAAACTTTGGGCTAAAATCAAGCGCTAAGTGAATTTGGGATTTTAGGTCAAAAACTAAGAAATTCATAAATAAAGTGATGAAATCTTACCTTAATTCGGTTGATAATCACGATAAAAAGACGTTTAACACATTCCTAAGTCACCCAATAGACTTAATTTTGAGTCATCACACCCATTTAGGGTTTTTAGGTGTCAAGGATGAAGAGGAAATGCCCAAATTTGCGACTTAGGGGTCTATTTATAGATACCTCAAGCAACGAGATATCGTGATCGTCATGAAGGGATCGCTATCGTGTTAGTGAGATCGCCATAAGGCTCACTGCGATCGCACTACCACCCTGTAATAGCCAATGCACCAGAACCAACAAACCTTAGAAATTTTCCAAGTTTCCAACAATGCCTCGAGATTCATTCGAAATTCGATATTTGCAAATAAACTATCTAATCATAGTAAATTTGACATTCCGGATGCATTGGCAAAGTCAGATATTTCATTTAAGGTTTTTTCGACCAAATGTGGGTCCTACTCCCATATTTTCAAATTTCCAACTTTTCGACCAATAGGTCAGAATAAGTTTGAGTGCATTGGGACCCTAACCAAAGGTCTACCTAGCCTAAAATCGATATTTAGGAGTTGCTGGCACAGTTGGAATTTGTATTCGAGATTATTTCACTTAAGTTTTTTCTCGGTGGCTATTTGGAGCTAGCAAAAACTTTCAAATAGGGAATTGGTTCTAAAAACCAAACGAATTTCCTAATAGTGGAACCGTTAGTCCTAGCAAGTCATAAATGACTTGGGGAAGCTATGGAGAGGCTCTAACAACGAAGATAAGAGGAAATACGAAAAATGGCCTGAAGTGTCAGTATAATATCCACTACTAAAAGGACTTTCTTCCCTTAATGAATAGTAAGAAGCTCAAAAGCTGAAAGGGATGAGGTATTGGGCCCGCATGCTCTGAGCATGACTTCCCAGATAAGCTCCATGAAGAGGGAAAACTTCTAAGGGATTTTTCTACAAGTATCCTTTTTACAACCACCAAACATCCAAAACTCACTTCGACCACTTACTGGCTTCCAATTAAATTTATAAGGCTGATGCACGTAATCTAAACCACAACACCCTAATACAATCTCAATATCCGTATAAATTAACAAAGGCTTATCTGAGCAAAAACTAAACCAAGACGTGAGTCATACCACCAACTCTAAATCAAAATATAACCTTTCCTTACCATTTCACACCTGTTATCCACTCTAAACCAGGAGAAAAATCACCTGAGTTCGATCTGTGCAATCTTAGCATAGAGAACTCAAAAAACTGAAGCTAAAATGCTAAAAGTCCATACAAAAAATGTGGGAATAAGCCCATAAGGTGTTTCTTGGACACACAAATAGAGATGATCAAGGAATGCTATCTATGCCGATGCTATAGCTAATCTGGATGGTAATCAAACAGGAATCCAAAAGATCAAGGCATAACAACCCATCACTGAACGATCCATACCAGGATGTCCCATTATCTTAGGATAAACCTATACTGAATCCAACTCAGGCATATTATTCCTATTAATTATATCATCCAAGATTCTCAAAGAAGACTAAAGTCTTCAGGTTAAAGTTGTAAGAATAAATGTTGAGCTCATGGACTATTATTTGACACTTAGTAATTATAATCCATTCGAAGTTAAGAAGACCAAATGGGTAACTACAGAGTAGGCTCAACCAGCCTATTCATGAAATCTAAAATGAGACAAATCTATAGACGAAGACTGCACTCAGCTCCCTAATCCTCAGCTAAATTCTTGAAACTAAGATTGCACCGCTCTGTCTAATCTACCCAAACCAAACCTAAAGACGGGTAAGAATTAATACTCCAAATCTATTATAACTTCAACATTGTCATCCCAAGGTGTCAAATCTAAATTTGTGACAATAAATCTAAACCAAGGTCAAATACTCAAATTAGCCATACTTTCTGAATCTTGTATATTTATACCATATCATGCCAATCCAAAATCAAAACATAGAAGAAGAACAAAATTACAACAGAGGAATCACCGGCTGAAGACACAGGAAATCCAATTCCATAAGCATAAGAACTCTAGCAACTTGGAGAAATGCAACTTTAGTCGGAACTAATCCATCCAATACTCCATCTCGACAAAGAATAGCCATAGGCAAACATCATCAAGAAGAAATACTCCACTAAGCCTCATTAGGATGAAAAAACTGTGAATTAGGGATTTCATGAATCCACCAAAGTAGAACAATCATAACTCGATCAATCCATGCATCACCTTTCCAAGAAAAAAAATACCAATCTCAACACCAATGTCCAAATTAAGGCCACTACCGGGAAAAGAACTAAATAACTCAAGACAGGAATTTCTGATCAATCACAAAAAAGGCCACCAGCCTTAAACTTTCTAACTCTACTTAAGATAAAAACCATATCATAGAAAGAAAGGAGCATCCTGTCTCTACACTAATAACAAGGCCAAACTAAATAGATCTAAAAGATGAATCCATGACACCTCAACCTAAATATTAAAATCACTCTCGTGTGATGAAATAGACACAAATAAAGAATGGATCGAAAATTGGTCAATCACAAAAATAGGCTAAATTGAAAGGGAAAGTCAATACAAAAACGTTCGTACCCAGTAGAAAAGTCTAAGAATATCAAACTCAGTAGCAGGCAATATAACTAAATTGCCAACCCTAGAGTCATACAGAACCACGAAAGTTCAATTTACCTTTGAAACTGCATTACATCCCCAATTAATCTATTACAACTAACCAAGATAGAAAATAATCAACTTCACCGCGCTATAAGAAAAATCATCAAATTAGGCTATATCTACTCGAGACGCCGAATAAGAATCAGAAGGAAATAAAATTCAAACTAGATAACACTAGTCTATATGGCTACCCAACGAGGATCAATTACATCAAGTGTTAATATTAATAACCTCAAGCAGTGATAGAAATAGTAACAATCATATCAACATCAATATAATGAATAGGCGGTACCAAAATGAAAATCAATATCACATACCAATCAAGGTCCACAATAAGGCCAATATGCCAAGATAAATGGGACTCGAACCCAAAAGATACACTCATAGGGGGAAAATATCAACATAGATCTATTCCTTCCATTACTAAAGGAAATAAACCATTGAGTTGTCACATAATCATAAATTCAATGACAAGGCACAAAATATTCATTATGAACTCATCAAAGCATGTAATCATCAATGGGTATGAAAACCCTAATACACATAATGAAAGATAAATATGGGGAAGTAAAAGCACACCTATCATGGTGAAATGCACAATCACATACCCGACGAGTATAGGCAGAGTAAATTTGAATGGGTATAATCTTAGACTGACCAACTAAATCATCTACTGAGGTGCCAAGCTCACTATCTTTAACCGAAGATGCCACAACATCACAAGGCTAATCTGAATAGGTTGTGAGACAAGTAATCCCACATTGGGGACATTCTCAAGACCAATAGTTGATCTCTTTACAATTGTAGAAAACTCTTGATGCTCCAACATGGAGAGAACACAAACTGAGCCTAAATGGATGGCCAACTGATACTGAGAGCAAACTCTAGCAGCATATCCATTCTTTCCACAATCATAGCCTATCTTCGATACTCTGGGCTGGCGAGGAATGCATGCTAACTCTATCTGATCAACTAACTCATATTTAGGGCACCCTCTAAACTAGTGTCTCATCACAGCACCACCTAAAAAAGATCCTATAATACTTTGAGATACTGTCCCTCATAATCCAAAATGGTCGTCATGGCCTAAAGACCTATACCAGGACTCAACAAGGTCTGATGGGGACTCTTCCTACTATAATCTTCATAACTAATTTGAGAAATACTCATAGCCTGGAATACTATATGCGTAGAGTTGATAGGTCACAAGTGAAGCTGAATTCTACTTGAAGGATCCTCACTCTTGGATAAAATACCAATCATACCTTACTGATGGCATAACCTTTTGTCTCCACTTCTATAAGTCTATATACACACAATCTCTATGGCCCTTGCATAATCTATTGTCTCAGAAAGAAAGACCCAATATCTATCAAGTACTCTAACACCAAACAAAATACTAGTTCTCTAACATATTCATGCACCAATGTTTGCCTCATAAAGAAATAGAATCGATATAAATCTGGCCTAATTGAGATACCCAATATCATACTCAGAAACTAATAAGGAAACTTGAGAAACACCAATAGACCCAACTTTGGTATAAGATCTGCTCGATAAATCGAATGCCATCCATGACTGAATGATTCTATAATCATGACTCGAATACCCAATATTGAACCTCAAAGGGCTGAAGTAACCACGAGCTCAACTAAGCTAAAAATAGTCCCCCAATCCTTTTTAGCTAATACTGAAAATATTTGATATCCACCTATGACTCTCTAGTCTGACATTTCTTTGAGACACTGAAGATGCATGTTGAGGTTTTGTCTATATCTGTTGACAATGTCGCGTCATCCTTTGGGGATAGAATAGAGTCAAAGAATGTGTTCGAGGTTCATAGCAATGTGAACACACGATAAGGAGTCAAGAAATAAATTTCCTAAAATGTCCCTGTAGCCTCCTGAAAATAGGTTACGGACGTCTCCACTCCAATCCGCAGGACTCTACTAAATGCTTAGCTTTTGTACTAACACATCGATGAAACTTAGGCTTTGATACCAATTTTTCATGACCCAATTTCTCAGGTCATGATGGAACCTTCCATAAACTAATATTAAGCAAGCCAATCCCTGTAGTCTGGAATGGCTAGTAAAAGACTCCCTAAATATAAATAGAAGAAGAAGAAGAGTAGATGAAATAAGAGAATCAAATATATAATAAAGTCCCAAAAACTGGTGGTATCAGTACAAGAGCTTCTAATATAATATAAGAGTATAAAATTTAAATATTAAAAGAGTTACACTGATACAACTTATCTTCAAATAAAACATAGAGACTAGTCTAATACATAAGAGGGATGCAATCTTCGATTGTCAAAAGCTTATTCTAAGTCTCCAAACCATGGCTGCTTTACGCGACGTACACATTAATGATGATAACTCGTACTATAATCTAGAGGCTACAAAAGTGTAGTATAAATACGAAGCTTATAGTACTCAGTAGGCAATTGCCAACTAAGCTCCAATGATAAAACAGATATATAGAACATATAAATAGAATGGAAAACTACACCCAAGAGTCCAAAAACCATATAATAGAACCAATAGGAGAATAAGGATATTCTATCCTATTCATGTTCAAGAGACTAAATAATGAAGGCTATTAAAATATCGAGGATGAACTATCCTATTTCAGCAATACTCAGAAATCTCAATACTATATTGTATATCCTTGGCCAATATATGAATAAAGGATGAGAAAAGGATATATAGAAATATACAAGTCCAAGATTGTATATTCATTTCTTGGACTTGTATATTTCTATATATCCTTTTCTCATCCTTTATTCATATATTGGCCAAGGATATACAATATAGTATTGAGATTTCTGAGTATTATAATGTATGGTTAATACACTATTAGATATATGGATTAGAAACCCTGAGTATATTAGTAATAAATCCTAATAGGATTATAATAAGATCTTAAAATAAAGATATGATGATCTAACTTATGCTTCAAGTTGACCTTATTTCTATATATATGTATATCTATCGAAATGTAGCTTTGGTATTACCGTAGAGTCTATAATATCATAATACCAACATCATAACCATCTGTAATGCCTCAAAAATGGGTCCCAAGATATTACACAATACTTAAGACTATGAGTAGCCTTAAGCTAATGCTGTCTGCCTTCTACTAAATCTGAAGCCCAAAAGAGAGAAATGTAGATATGTAATCAAAGTTAAAATGCAGAAATCTGTCTAAGCTAAATTGAAATTGTCTTAAAAAATATCTAAAAAATAATAAACTCAAGAGTCTGATTAATCAATACTGGAAATCTAAATCATATTTAGCAGTCTGATAAGCCTCTACTTCTAATGCAAGAGAGTCATTGGTACAAACCCCCAGCTGACTCATACTGTCTAAAAATACTGAATCGTTTATACTAATAAGCTAAAAAATTGAATGACTAAGTCCCCAAACTATGGGACTCACCAACTGTCGTGATGTAGATGGAGATGCTCGAAATCACTCACGTTGTTGAAATTGAGCACCTAAACCTGCATTATGAGATAATGTAGCACATAGATGTATTATAGTTAGTATATGGGGGTGAATGCATAAGTAAGACAATATCTCAACATTATTCAATTTGTAAAAGAATGTATGCTAAATGTAGATGACTTACATAAGTGGAATATCTTAAAACTTAAAATCATAATCATGAATAGCAAAACATGTTGCATAAATCTAGTGAGTCATAACATTTAGTTTCTAAAAGTTGTACTTGTACTCTATCTTTAAATCATGCTATCTAAGTATAGAAAATACTCACTTTTATATCTGAAATCTAAAATATAGTAGCTAATGACTTATATAAAACAATATCTGAATAAAAATTATGAGCCTTTACACTTAGTTTCTAAAAGCTATTTTGTTTTGATCATTCTATAGTCTTTTCTATTAGGAAGGTTCTTTTAACTGACAAATACTATTGAGCTATCATAGTGTCCAACGTCTAGTTCCCTTATGGGAAAACCTCACATTGGAGAGAGCTGTCATACTCTTGCCAAGGAGTATAACCTTATCTAAGTGATCACATCTGTATCTGTCATCCATATAGAAATGGGAATAATTTGATAATCTGAACCTAGGTTGGCTCGTAGTTTTGGGGCATGTAAACATACTCAATTCGATCCTGAATACTACTCCCTTTAGTTTGTATGCTCTTTCAGTAGGAGATCAACATTTAAAAACTAATATAAGGGCTTACAATAAAAAATTCTTATAAATCTATTTATTGTAAACTGTAGCTAAATCTGTAAAGTGGACTCCATATCTAAGCTGTGATCAAAAGATCAAATCTTTGTTCAAAATCTGAATGTAACAAATCATGGGATTCTTAAAAGCATAATCTTTTGAAATAACAACATTCAAACTAGGGCTTAGTAATTCATGCATCAAATTCATGTCAAAAAATCATAAGGTTCATACTTGATAATGTAAGTATTGATAATTCATCTCAAAATCTGGAAAATTTTGTAATATATATGAAAATACAGAAATAAACATGCAAATTCATCATCTAAATCACTTCAAATCTCATAATATTTCAATTAGCAATATTGGGTATGAACCCTAATTTGAAACTCATGTAATTTCATACAAAATCAACTTTAAAACTAATTTTGGGCACAAGGATGAAAGTATTATCCTTGTTGAAAAATCCCACATACCTTAATTGATGCAATTGATGAGAACACTTGATTTTGGATTCCTATTTGCGCTCTTGAAGATGGATTATTGATTATCTTAAATTGGAAATCTTGAATTTTGAGTTTTCTTAGAGAAAGAATAGTGGAATTTGGATTGTTTGGGAATTAATTTTGATGTTCTAGGGTTTCTTTAAGAGAATGTTGATGAAAAGTGAGCATATAATGGTTGGAATAGGATTAATTAAGTGTTATTCACAAATTAATGCTGAGGAAAGATTAGATTGCCCTTTAAAAAATTTAAGTTTAGAAACTAAAATCCTAATTTTGGGCCCCACCGCAATTCGGGACTATCGTGGTGGCTCACTAGATAAGGGACCATTGCTATTTTGGGCTATGGCGCGACGCAGTGAAATTGCGTTGGGATACTGTAAAAGGGATGAGTCCCATTTTAGACTCTGGCGCGATACAGTGTAATCGCATTGTACCTCTGGAAAAGGATAAGTGGGAACTGGAACTTCACTACAATATGGGCCAATTGCGATGCTTTACTGGAATCAGACAATTATGATTTCGTCCTTCACCCTGATGCAGTGCCTGTCAAAATGCCATACTATTTTACTAAAAAAATCATAAGTTCTCAATCAAGTTTTAGATGAAGGCAAAATTGGTATCGTTGGAAATCTAAGCCAATTATCTACATATTGGTAGGTCTATAGCTTGTAAATTTTACATGTATTAAGAGTTATTCATTTTCAAAACTAACCATTGACATTCTAGGAGCCAAACTGAGCTAGGAAAAGTATGGGGTATTACACCATCACTGTCATAACCATTATTATCATAACCATTATAATCATAATTATCATCCTAATGCACCTGAGCTCATTTCGACCAATTGGTTAAAAAGTTGGATATTTAGAAATATAGGTGTAGGACCCACATTTGGTTGAAATAACCCTTGATGGAAAATCTAACTTCTCTAATGTATTCAAAACATTAAATTTTGTGTAGTTACATAGTTCATTTACGAAAATCAAATTCTGAATAAATCTTGAAGCATATTTGAAAACTTGGAAAATTCCAAGTTTTACTGGTTCTGGTGCTATGTCGATCTCACAAGGCAGATGGAGATTACACTATAGCAATTGTGGTAAGCCTTATAGTGATTACACTAATGCGATTATGATCCTTTGATGGTGATCGCGACATCTCTTTGCCCGATGGGTCTATAAATAGACCCCAATATCGCTAATTTGGGCATTTTCTCTTCATTCTTGAGACCTAAAAACCCTAAATGGGTATGATGACTCAAAATTGAGTTTTTTTGGTGACTTGGTGGATTTATAAACATTTTATTGTGATTTCATCCAAATTAAGGTAAGATTTTATCACTTTATTAATGAATTTCTTGGTTTTTGACCCAAAATCCCAAATTCACTTAGGGCTTAATTTTAGCCCAAAGTTTTCTTGATTTATACCCATTTTGAGGGTTTTGATTCCATGAGCTTGATATTACATTGGGTTAACCTCAGAAATGGATTTTCCATTAGTGAGACCCACTTTAGTTTTTTGTTATCATTTTTGAATTCGAAGCACAATGGTGCAATATGGGTATCATTATTCTCATATTGATGAGTATATTATGATTTTTATAGTGTGATGGTCTTTTGGGGATTGTGAAATAAAGATGATCTTTTGGTGAATAATGTAAGAATTTACTATTCAGATTTGATGTAAGCTTCTGTCTACTCTTCTTCGTAAGATGATATTGATGTACATTGTGTGCGAATGTTAATATTAAGTTTTATTATGGGTATAATGACTTTGTATTGAATATTGAAGATTGGAGATTAGATGAGGGTTCGACCCGTAAGTTGAATGCTTAGTATCCTTTTTGAATCCTATTGCCTTTTTCCTAAATTAAGCTAATTTGTAGCATGGATATAGTATGTTGCTAGGTTTGAGATGTGGTTTAAGTGTTGTAGTTATGATTAGTATGATTAACCTTAGTTGGGCTAGTCTAGTGATATTGAAACCATAATCTGAGTAGAGATGACTTACATGCCTTATTTTTAGATGAAATTCCTATCTTAGGATTGGTTGTGGCTTACTTGAAATCTAGAAGTTGAACTAGATACGTTAGCCTATTTGGGGGTATAAATTTCCTAAATATTGAAGTTGAGGATTAGAAGTGGGTTCTTTTGGCCCATATTAGGCCAAGACTTGTGCTAACCCTTGTGTACTTTATTGCGGATGTTAAGCCTAGTTGAGACTATTGAGCCTTTAGAATAAGTTTACTTTGTGGCTTGGTAAAATGTAATGACCTCCCCCGTATTATAAATAATGGCCTATGGCAATGATATTCCTTATAAAAATGATAATGGGCCTTTAGAGATGATATTTCCTCTTATATACAATTTTGGGTCTTTAGAGATATTATTCCTCTTGGATATCATAATTAACCTATAGGGATGATATTCCTCTTAGTCATGATACATGACTTATATATATGTGATGTCTTATAGATGTGATGTGCCTCATAGTTATCAGTTATGGCCTCGTGATATGTTGTATTTACTAGATGTGAGATTCCTTACTTATGATATCCTCCTAGATGTGAGACAATTTCAATTATGCTTTACGGCCTATAAATATATTATACCTCATAGTTAGGCTATGACTTATGAATATGAGATGGATTACTAGTATGATTATTGATATGAGTTTTGAACATGTATGTGTGACTAAGGCCGTGATATTGAGGTTTTAATAATTTGGATATATTATTGGGCCAAAGGAAGTGTTATGATATAAGTTGGATATACAGGAAGTAATTATCATTATAATGAATATGGTTATAGTTTATGAATATATATGTATATTTATATACATATTTCTATGGTATGGGATGGAGAAAGATGCGGTATGATTTTTATGATTATAATGTTTGAATACTAGTGATGATATGCATAGATTCGGTGCATTCAGGATTATTATATCAGTAAATAATGTGAATCTAGTTAAGTATGATATTATAACTATTCTTTCTAATTAAAAGCTAAAGCCCACTTTGCATCTTCAAGGTAGATTTCTTTACAATGATAACTTCCTAGCTTAATGGATAATCTATATGTATAAAAGGGGTTAATAATGATGATTTAAAGATTTGTCTGAGACAAATTTCGGTAAATAAATTGACACTACTATTTACTAAGGTCGTGATATATTTTGACCCTCTCTTCAATTTATAATGATTTAGTTCAAAGATTATTTCAGGCAATGGATTATGAACTTAAACTCTTTTAGCCACGACTTGAGTCTGTGCACCTATTATATATATATATATATATATATATGCTTATATATAATGTTATATTGATGGTGACAAATGATAAACTATGGAAATATACTCTACCTTGCTTCTTTGTATGATTATTTACTTTAGCCCTCATGAGGATTGCACTTTACTTTATCCCTCATTTGGCTCGCTCTCTACTATTTACATTGGTTTGGATATTATGATGATGTGATAATGTGTGCCAAGGTTGGAGGATATTATGATAATGTGATGATTCCTGGCAAGGCTGAAGGATATTATAATGATAATAATTATGATGATGATGGTTATGATGATGATGGTTATGACAGTGATAGATGTGATGTTGATATTATGATATTATGGATTTTGTTGCATTCATACTGGCATATATATCGCCTATCATCAGTATGGGCCTATGTCTATCAGCTGGTATGGGACGACTGAATAGATATAGGTGATGACTATGCCTTAAGTTATTGTATGTTAATTAAACCTTCTGAGCCTGGGCAGTGAGGGAACGCATAGGCTTGGCTAGGTTTTAGGTTATATGAAATAGTCGGTTACCCGTGCAGTTATTTATATTGTTATTATCATGGTTATGATGATTGTTATGTCTAGCTTATGCCAGATTGCTCATTGATTCAATATTAAGATCAAGGTATAATTCTGGCCTCTTCTATCTTATGATTTTATTATAATGCATGGTTAATACACTATCAAATATATGGATTAGAAACCTTGAGCATGTTAGTACTAAATCCATAATGAGGTCCTGAAATAAAGATTTGACAATCTAACTTGTGCTTTGAATTGACCTTATTTCTATATATATGTATATCTATTTATATGTAGCTTTGGTATTACCGTATATCCCTTACTTTATTTGTTCAGATTGTATATTCATTTCTTGGACTTATATATTGCTCTATATCCTTTCTTCATCCTTTATTCGTATATTGGCCAAGGATATACAATATAGTATTAAGATTTCTGAGTATAGCTGAAATAGGATAGTTCATCCTCGATATTTTCATAGCCTTCATATGTTAGTCTCTTAAACATGAGTTGGATAGAATATCCAATTATCCCATCGGATTTGTTATATGGTTATTGGACTCTTAGCTGTAGTTTTCTATGTTGTTTAGATGTTATGTATATTTTCTTTATCTTTGGAGATCAGTTTGCAGTTGCCTACTGAGTACCATAAATTTGGTACTCATACTACACTACTATAGCCTATAGATCATAGTATGTGCTATCATCGTTGATGTGTACATTGTGCGAAACATCTATGGTTCAAAGACTTAGAGTAAGATCCTGATGTTTGGAGTATTACTTACCTCTCTTTTAAATATTAGACTAGTCTCTTTATTGTATTCAGAGATTAGTTGTATCAGTGTAATTCCTTTGATATTTGACTTTTATTAGCTTATATTATATTAGAAGCTCTTGTACTAATACACCAATTTTTTGGACTTTATTATATATTTAAACCATTTATTTCATCTATTTTGCTTTTTATCTATTTATATTTGGGTAGATTTTTACTAGCCATTCTAGACTACAGAGATTGGTGTACCTACTAGTAGGTTATGGTAGGTGCCATCATGACCTGAGAAATTAGATCGTGACAAATTGGTATCCGAGCCTAGGTTTCACTAGTGTGTTAGTACTAGAGCTAAGGGTTTAGTAAAGTCCTGTAATTGGTGCAGAGACATCCATAACCTATCTTTGGGAGGCTATAGGGATATTTTAGGAAATTCACTTCTTGACTCCTTATTATGTGCCCACATAACTATGAACCTTGAACATATTTTTTGACTCTATTCTATCCTTGAAGAATGATGCGACATTGTCAACAGATATGGTCAAGACTTTAACATGCATCTCCAAAATCTCAGCGCAATGTTAGATTAGAGAGTCAGAGATAGATTTCAAATATTTTTAGTGTTAGCCAAAAGTATTTGGGGGCCAATTTAGGCTTTAGTTGGGCTTATGGCTATTTCATCCATTTGAGGTTTAACATTGGGAATCCGAGTCATGATTATAGATTTCTCTTAGTCGTGGATGATATTCGAGTCATCGAGAATATCTTAGACAAAAGTTGTGTCTATTATCATTTTTCAGGGTTCGTTGCTAGTTTTTGAGTACAAGATTGTGTATCTCGAGAAGGATAGGGTTATTCTGATGCTATATTCTTCTAAGTCAGACATTTGTACATGGATGTGTTAAGGGATTAGTATTGTCACTCTGTTTGGCATCAGGGTACTTGATAGTCGTTGGGTCTTTCTTTTCTAAGACTATGAATTATGCGAGGCCCATAGATAGAGTATGTATTGAGACTTATAGAAGTAGCGGCAATAGGCCATGCCATCAATATGGTGAGATTGGTATTTTATCCATGAGTGAGTATCCTTTCAATTGAATTCAACTTCATTTATGGCCTTTCAGCTCTATACAAATAGTATTCCAGACTTTGAGTAGTTTTCAGATTAGTCATGATGATCATAGTGGGCAGAGTCCCCATCAAACCTTATGAATTCCTGGTATAGGTCTTTAGTCCATAACGACTATTCTGGATTATAAGGGGTAGTATCTCAATGTATTACAAGATCTTAATTTTGTGGTGTCATGATAAGACACTTGTTCAAAGAGTGTCCTAGATATGAGTTAGTTGATTAGACAGAGTTAGCATGCATTCCTTGCCAGCCTAGTGTTTTGAAGATAGGCTATGATTGCAGGAAGAATGTATATATTGCTAAAATTTCCTCTTAGTGTCAGTTCGCCAGCCAATTGGGACCAGTTTGTGTTCTCGCCATGTTATAGCTTCAAGAGTTTGCTATGGCTACAAAGAGACCAACTATTGATCTTGAGAGTGTCCTCAATATGGGATTACTAGTCTCTTAGCCTATTCAAACCAGCCTCGTGATTTTATGGCATCTTTCTTTAAAAATAGTATGTTTGGTGCCTTAGCTGATGATTTAGTTGGTTAGTCCGAGTTTGGACCCATTCAGATTACTTCACCTATGCCTGCCGAGTATATCATTGTAGATATCACCGTGATAGATATTCTTTTATTTCCCCACATTTATCTTTCATTATGTGTATTTGGATTTTCATACCCATTGATGTTTAAATGCTTTGATGAGTTTATAATGATTATTTTGTGCCTTGTCATTAAATTCATAATTATGTGATGACTCCATGGTTTATTTCCTTTAGTAGTGGATAGAGTATATCCGTGTTGATATTTTCTTCCTATAGGTGTAGCTTTTGGGTTTGAGTCTCATTTACCTTGGCACATTAGCCTTATTGTGACCCTTGAGTAGTACATGATATTGATGTTCATTTTGGTATCGCCTATTCATAATATTGATGTTAATCTTGCTGTTACTATTGCTATCACTACTTGAGGTTATTAATATTATTACCTTATATAATTAATCCTCGCTGGGTAGCTATACAGACTAGTGTTATCTAGTTAGGATTTGATTTCCTTGTGATTCTTATTCTGTGGCTTGAGTAGATATAACCCAATTTAATAATTTTTTTCCATAGCATAGTGAGGTTGATTATTTTTCCTCTTGGTTAGCTATATAAGATTGATTCGGGGATGTATTATGGTGTCGAAGGTAAGTTGACCTTTCATGGATCTATATGACTTTAGGGTTTGCAATTTAGTTATATTGCCCGTTACTGAGTTTGAGATTCTTAGACTTTCTTTCTGGGTATGAAGGTTTTTGTGTTGACTATCCCTTTTGATTTAGACTATTTTTGAGTTTGAGCAATTTTGGATCCATTTTTCATTTATGGCTATCTCATTACACAGTTGTAATTTTAATATTTGATTGAGGTGTCATGGATTCATCTCTTAGATCTATTGGGTTCGTTCCCTTATTATTAGCATGAAGACTGGATGCTCCTTTCTTACTATGATATGGTTTTGTTTTAAGTGGAGTTGGAAAGTTAGAGGCAGATGACCGTTCATGTGATCTCTTCTTGAGTTGGCATACCAGAAATTCCTGTCTTGAATTTTTTAGTTCTTTTTCTGGCAGTGGTCTTAATCTGGACGTTAGTGTTGAGATTGGTATTTTTTCCTTGGCTAGGTGATTCATGGATTGATCGAGTTATGATTGTCCTACTTGGGTGGATTCATGAAATCCCTATTTCAAAGTTTGTTCAGCCTAATGAGGCTCGGTGGAGTGTTTCGTCTTGATTATGTGTGCCTATGGCTATTATTTGTTGAGATAGAGTATTGGATAGATTAGTTCTGGCTAAATTTGCATTTCTCTGAGTTGCTAGAGTTCTTACCCATACAAGATTGGATTTCCATTATCTTTAGTCAGTTATTTATCCTCTATTATTATTTAGTTCTTCTGCTATATTTTAATTTCATCTCAACATAATA
The DNA here is from genome assembly GCF_002878395.1 of Capsicum annuum. Classification (NCBI taxonomy): domain Eukaryota; kingdom Viridiplantae; phylum Streptophyta; class Magnoliopsida; order Solanales; family Solanaceae; genus Capsicum; species Capsicum annuum. Next base: position 52,590,733 of record NC_061117.1, read on the forward strand.
TGCTATAGATTTACCTGATTTAGACAGTATAACCGATGTGAGTATTTGACCTTGGTTTGGGTTTGTTGGCTAAAATTTGGATTTGATGTCTTTGGATGGCGATCTAGAAGATATAATTGATTTGGAGTAGTTATGCCTACCTGACGTCAGGCTTGGTTTGGGTAGTTGAGTTTTAGTGGTTTAGCCTTAGTGTCAAGACTTCAGCTTAGAGTTATGGAGCTGAGTGCAACCTTCATTTGTAGATTTGTCTCAGTTCAAATTTTATGGATAGGCTAGTTAAGCCTACTCCATAGTTACCTATTCAGTATTCTCGACTTTGATGGATTATAGTTGCTAAGTGTTATATGATATCCCATGAGCTAAGCATTTGTTCTTTTAGCTTTGACCCAGGGATTTTAGTCTTCGTTGAGAATTTTGGATGATATACTCAGTGGGAGTAATATGCCTGAGTTGGATTCAGTATGGGTTCATCCTTGGTTGATAGGACATCCTAGTATGGATAATTCAATGATGGGTAGTTATGCCTTGATATTTTGGATTCCTATTTGATTACCATCCGGATTAGCTATAGCATCAACGCATATTACATTCCTTGATTATATCCGTTTATGTGCTCGAGCATCACCTTACGGGCTTATTCCCATATTTACCATATGGACTTTTAGCATTTCAGCTTCAGTTCTTTGAGTTCTCTGTGATGAGATTGGGAGGATTAAACTTAGGTGATTTCCCTCTGTAAGGGAAGGTTATATTTGGATTTAGTGTCAGTAGTACGACTCATGTCTTGGGTTGGTTTTGGCTCGGATAAGCCTTTTGTTGATTTGTGTGGATATCGAGATAGTATCAAAGTATTCTAGTTTAGATTTGCGTGTATCAGCCTATTCAATTTAGTTGGAAGCTCAGTTAGTGGTCGAAATGACTTTCTTACTATTTGGAAGTGAAGTGAGGGTGCTGGTTGAAAAAGGGATACCAGTGGGAAAATTGCTTAGAAGTTTCCCCTCTTCATGAAGGTTATCTTGGAAGTCATGCTCGGAGCATGCGGGCCCAGTACCTCATCCCATCGAACTTTTGAGATTCGTTCTATCATTTACTTTCGAGGATGAAAGTCCTTCTAGTAGTGGATATTGTAATGACCCTCCAGGTCATTTTTTATATTTTCAACTATCTTTGCTGTTTAGGCCTCTCCATAGCCACCCTAAGTTATTTATAACTTGTTGGGACTGACGGTTTGGTTACCGATAGTTTATTTGGTTTTTAGAATCAATTCCCTATTTGGAAGTTTTGTTGGTTCCAAATGGTCACCGAGTGAAAATTTTAGTGAAACAATCTCAAATGCAAATTCCGACTGTGCGAACAACTCTATAATATCAATTTTAGGCTAGGTAGACCTTTGGTTTGGGTCCCAATGCACCGAGCTCATTTCAACCTATTGGTCGAAAAGTTAGAAATTTGGAAATAGAAGTGTAGGACACACATTAGGCCAAAGCAACCTCGAATGAAAAATCCGACTTTGCCAACACATCTATAATGTCGAATTTAGTGTGGTTATATAGTTTATTTGCAAAAATCGGTTTTCGAATGAATCCCGAGGCATCATTGGAAACTTGGAAAAATTCCAAGTTTTGGTGGTTCTGGTGCAATAGCGATCACACAAGGTGGATGGCGATTGAACTATGGAAATCACGGTGAGCCTTATGGTGATTGTACTAACGCGATAGCGATACCTTAATGACGATTGCAACATTTCTTTGCCTGAGGTTGTCTATAAATAGACTGCAATGTCGTGAATTTGGGCATTTCCTCTTCATCCTTGAGACCTAAAAATGCTAAATAGGTATGATGATTCAAAACTGAGTCTTTTGGGTGACTTGGGAGCTTTCTAAACATCTTTTATCGTGATTATCATCTGAATTTGGGTAAGATTTCATCACTTTATTGATGAATTACATGGGTTTTTACCCAAAATCCCAAATTCACTTAGGGATTGATTTTAGCCTAAAGTTTTCTTGGTTGACACCTATTTGAGGGTTTTGATTCAATGAGCTTGATATCACGTTGTGTTGACCTCGAAAGTGCATTTTCCATAAGTAGGACCCACTTGGGGTTTTCAGTGTCGTTTTTGAACCCGAAGCACAATTGTGCAATATGGGTATCATTATTCTCGTATTGATGAGTGGATTATGATTTTGATAGTGTGACAGACTTTTGGGGATTGTGAAATGAAGACAGTATTTTGGTGAATGATGTAAGGATTTACGGTTTGGCTTTGAGGTAGGCTTCTGTCTACTCTTCTTCGTAAGATGATTTGAGGTATATTACATGTGAATGTGAATGTTAAGTTTGATTTCGGGTAGAATGAATTAGTATTTAATATGAAAGTTTGGGGATTAGATGTGGTTTTGACCTGTAAGTTGAAATGCTTCGTATCCTTTTTGAATCCAATTGCCTTCTCCCTAGATTGAACTAATTTGTAGCATGGATATGGTATAATGCTAGGTTCGGGATGTGGTTTAAGTGTTGGAATCATGATTAGTATAATTAACCTTAGATGGGCTAGTCTAGTGATCTTGAAAACATAATTTGAGTAGGACTTTTGGTGACTTTTAGCGGTTTTCAATCTATCATGAATCACCTTTACGTTCTCTAAGGCTTGGTGAACTAAATTGGGCCTAAGCAACTTACCCTCGCCAACTTCGTACCACCCAATAGGAGATCGACATTTCCTACCATATAATGCCTCAAAAGGCGTCACGCAAAGCTAAAATGGTAACTATTATAATAGGGGAACTCAATCAAAGGCAAGTAGTCGTACCAACGAACACCATAATCAATTACACAAGCCTAGAACATATCCTCCAAAGTTTGGTTAGTTCTCTCCGCTTGACCATCTGTTTGAGGGTAGAAAGCAGTACTAAGGCACACCTTAGTTCCCAAATCTTTTGGGAACGACTTCCAAAAGTGGGATAAAAATGGAGGAACACGATCAGAAATAACAAATACGGAGCACCGTGCAACTTCACGATCTCCGCAAGATACAACTTAGCATAATCCTCCACCGATAAAATTGTCCACGGGCATGAAATGGGTGAGCTTGGTCATTCTATCAATAATGAACCAAATAGAATCACATTGATAGTGGGATCTAGGAAGACCGATAACAAAATCCATATTAATTGCCTCCCACTTCTATTCGGGCAACACAATCCTTGGTATAGGCCACTGGGCCTGAAGTGCTCAACCTTTACTTGTTGGCACACCATACACTTTGCCACATGGCTAGAAATGTCACGCTTCATATCATTCCACCAATAAAACTCTCTAAGGTCATGATACATCTTGGTGGAACTAGGATAAATAGCATAACGGGGTCTATGAGCCACGACCATTGACCCACATTACTCTTGATATTCATCAAATAGGGGTCCAAGACTTGCTTTTTCCTTATCTCAATAACAAGAGACGATTGAGATATCGTATGTACCAACACACCACCATCCCCGGAGTCTGCAAGTTGAATTCCAAGATTCACCAAATAGTGAATATCTCTCACTTATTCCCTCTTATCCTCATCAACATGGGCCAAACTTCCCATAGATAATCTACTAAAAGCATCAGCGACTACATTCGCCTTATCAGGATGGTAATGAAGACTTATATCATAGCCTTTCAATAGCTCGAGCCACCTTCTTTGTCGTAGATTCAACTCCGTTTTGGAAAATACATATCTAAAGCTATTATGATTGGAAAAGAATCAACATGATCACTATTGAGATAATGCCACCAAATTTTCAATGCAAAGATCATGACTAATAACTCTAAGTCATGGGTGGGGTAGTTCTTTTCATGAACTTTCAATTGCCTAGAAGCATAGGCCACCACCCTACCATGTTGCATCAACACACAACCCAGACCAGCATGAGACACATCATAATAAATCACAAAATCATTACTACCTTCCGGCAAGGTCAAAATCGGAGCCAAATTCAAATTATCTTTTAACTTCTCGAAAATACCCTCACACGCATCGGACCATAAGAACTTGACGTTCTTTTGAGTCAACTTGGTCAATGGGGAAGCTATAGTGGATAAACCCTTCACAAACCATCTATAATAACCGGCTAGACCCAAGAAGCTTTGAATATCGGTTGGAGACATAGGTCTAGGCCACTTCTTAACCGCCATAATATTTTAGGGATCCACCATGATCATATCACAAGAGATGACATGACCAAGAAAAGCTAAAACTTTCAACCAAAACTCACACTTGGAGAACTTGACATACAAATGATGATCTTTCAAAGTTTGTAACATGGCGCAAAGGTGATCTATATGATCCGCCTCACTCTTAGAATACACTAAGATATCATCAATAAAGACAATGGAAAACATGTCCAAGACTGGACGGAAGACCCTATTCATCAAATCCATGAATGCCGTCAGGGCATTAGTCAACCCAAAGGACATGTCAAGAAACTCATAGTGAACATAATGGGTTCTAAAGGCAATCTTAGGGATATCTGCATCCCTTATTTTAAGTTGATGATAGCCCGATCTAAGATCAATCTTAGAGAAACACTTTGCACCCTAGAGTTGATTAAACAAATCATCGATTATAGGAAGAGGATATTTGTTCTTTACGGTCACTTTGTTTAACTGATGATAATCAATGCACATATGAAGGGAACTTTTCTTCTTGTGCACAAACAACATGGGACCTCCCCAAGGAGACACACTAGGTTAGATAAAACCTTTATCTAAAAGATCTTTCAATTGATCCTTAAGTTCTTTCGATTCCGCCAAAGCAATTCTATAAGGAGCAATCAAGATAGGATGAGTGTTTGGAATAAATTAATCCCAAAATCAATTTCCCTATCGGGTGGAATATCGGGAAGACCATTGGGAAACACCTCAGGAAACTTATTTACCATGGAACGGAATCTAGGGAAGGCTTTTCTGAGTTAGAATCTTTAACTCGGACCAAATGATACAAACACCCCTTTGAAATCAACCTTCAGGCTTTGAGATAAGAAATAAACCTTCCCTTAGGCACTAAATGACCACCTTCACATTTAATGACCGGCTTATTAGGGAATTTAAACATGACCCTATGGGTTCGATAATCTAAGAAAGCATAGCAAACGTGCAACGAATCCATTCCCAAGATGACATCAACATCAACCATGTATAACTCTACTAAGTCAACAAGAGTGTCTCTATAACCGACATACATCACACACCCCCTATAGACCCTTCTAACAAGCACAAGGTCTCAAACTAGGGCAAAAACAAAGAAAGGAACCAACAAACTCTCAGGACCACAATCAAGATGCATAGCCACATACGGGGTCACATAAGAAAGAGTATACCTTAGATCAAGCAAACAATACATATCACGAGAGAAAAGTCTTAACATACCCATGAAAACATTAGGAGATGCCTCAGAATCTTGGAAAGTAGTAACTGCATACAAGTGGTTTCGGCCAGTGTCAGCTCCAGAAGCAAAAGTAACAGTAAACATAGCACCCTTTGGTGTGAGAGTAGAGGGAGTAGCAATAAAGGCCCTGTTGTCCCAAGAGGCTGCTAGAATGGGGTACTCACGCTGCATGTTCCTAAGATGACCACAATGAAAACATTTTCCTCTCCCTTTCTCATACTTACTATGATGACTTTAACCATAGAATCTGCAAAGAGGACGGGGTGGAGCCGACTGAGCACCACTAGTATGAAATTGGGTACCTTGTGCCCAGGACCTATAACTAAAATGAGATCGACAACCACCCAAGAACTTGGACTAAGGAGGGAAAATACTAATCGAGGTAAATAAACCCAGAATCCCTCACTTCTTTTGTGTCCACTTGCCACCATTTCTACAACTATGCTCGAAAGGCCTAAATTTCCTTCCTTGCCTCTCACTAAGATCAACATGCCTCTTCTTATCATCTTCCACTTGTTGCATATACACAATTAACCTAGAGATATCTATTTTCTCAATCAACAAAGCCGCCTTGTTTTTGAGAACTAACTTACGGGACAATCCTGAGGCAAACTTACGTATCCCAACCCTCATACTAGTAACCATCTCGGTAGAATACCTTGAAAATTGATGAAATTTCAAAGCATACTCTTGAATGGACATCCTACCTTGCTTCAAGTTCACAAACTCTTCCACTTTAGCATCCCTTAACTCTTGAAGAAGGAATCTATCCAAGAAAGCCTCAAAGAAATCCTCCCGCATAGTGGGGCTAGAATCAAAACCCCTATACAATTCCCACCCTTTATACCATTGGCATGCCACAGCTTTCAGTTGGTAGGAAGCAAACTCAATAGCCTCAATCTCCAAAGCATGCATGATTCAGAAGATCTTCTCTATTTCATCAATGAAGCCTTGAGGGTCTTCCTCAACCTTTGTATCAGAGAACATATGAGGGATCAACCTCATAAATTGGCCAATTCTTGTGGCCTCAAAAGAAATGGTAGTCGGAGCACCACACTCTACTTGAGAGGCTACCAATTAAGTTAAGAGGTTGATAGAGCAATGAAACTCTGCATTAGTAGCATCTATTTAGGGTGTCTGAGGAGGAACACCACCCTCTTAAGAAGGGTTAGTGGGAGGAACCCCATAAGGATGGCCAAATGCCACAACCCTATCCCAAGTGTGAACTCCAAAAGTGGAACGAGCTTCATCCATAGGACCCTTAGTAGTGTTTGCTTGAGTCTCAGATCTTCTTTGAGGCATGGTCAGAAATATAGCAAACAAAATCAGAGGAATTCAAGACCATAGACTTTATAGCTTGAGATTGAAACAAACGAATGGGAAATATTTTCTAAAATGTCTTATAGCTTCTCTTTTACAAGTGTGGTGTGCTTCACGCCTATAAAAAAGACTCCACTTGACATAGCATTGTGAATGCCCAACCGACCATGAACCTAAGTTCTGATACCAACTTGACACGACCTGAACTCTGGGTCATGTTGTATGGGCACCTAAAGCTCACATAAACCTAGGCTCTGATACCATAGGAGTCGAAGGAACTCCAACTCACATATCAACATAATGGAAATATTAACATAAGTCAACATTAGATTCATAATAATAATAACTATGACCAAGTTCATAGTTGTTCACAATACTTCTATATAAAACCAAAGTCAATAAATGTATAAGTCGGGATAAGCCCCCGACTATAGCCAAACCAAGTCTTAAAGACACCAAGTCTAAGGATAAGGACCAAAATATAGATGTCTTCAAATATAAGGAAGATCACCCCTTCAAGTCAATGCATGAACTGCTTGCTCATCTAATCACTGTGCAGGAGAAGAAGAAGATACTATGGCACCTACGTCGTATGGGGACGTAGCGTTCAGAGATGGTTAGCAGTTGGGATGCTAGTATGTAACTCAAGTATAATTAATAAGATAATATCATCAATCAATAACAAGTCAATATATCATATTTTATCACATTCACATACTTATCTATGCATATAGATATATCAAATACCAATAAAGATATCAAGGCTCATCAACATTCTCAAGAATTTATTCATTAAACATAAAATGAGGAACTCCAACCCTCCACACTTATAGATTCAATGATTTAAACTAGGCATAGAACTTTCACTACAATCACACATACTTAGATAAGGGACTTCGACCATGCTTACTCATTCTTTAACCAAAGGCTTTAACAATATATACATTCATCCCATAAGGAACTCTATCTATACTCATATTTATTCAAGCAAGGGAATTTAACCATGTGTTCATATATAAGGGTGAGGTACTATCACCTTAAGAGATCTCTTTGAGCATGAGACTTTAACCTCATGCTATTTCTTTGGGCAAGGGACTTTAACCTCGAGCCATTCATAAGCCAAGGGACTTCAACCTCAAGCCATCACACTATCTAGTACCGATACTGGTCAGAATCGTCTTTATGCTCTTACCATCTGTTAGGAATATGAGGTATCTCCTGATGTTGTCACTAGTACATTACAACTTTTCTCTCGTGATGTGTACTGTTTACTTAATCGAGGGTCTACCCTTTTTTAAGTGACCCCTTATGTGGCTGTTTATTTTGGGTTCAGTCCTGAGAGTATATTTTGATCCCTTCTCTATGTCTACCCTAGTAGGTGATTCTATTGTGGATAGAAGGATCTATAGGGGTTGTGTGGTATATATGGGTGATAGGGAGACATTGGTGGACTTGATTGATTGGATATGGTAGATTTTGATGTGATCTTGGGGATGGATAGGCTCTATTGGTTTTATGCTTCTCAAGATTGTTGAACACGTAAGGTTAGATTCCAATTCCCAAATGAACCAATAATGAAATAGGAGGGAAGTTCTTTAGTTCCTAAGGAAAGGTTTGTTTTTTTATTTTAGAGCTCAGAAGTTGATTTCCAAGGGGTGTCTATACCTCTTAGTTTGGATTAAAGATTCTACTGCTGAGGTTTCCTCTCTACAATCTATCCTCGTGTCATGACCCAATTTCTTAGGTTATGATGGCGCCTACTATAACTTACGCAAGTCAATCCCCGTAGTCTGAAATGGCTAGTAATAGACTCCCCAAAGATAAATAGAAGAGGAAGAGGAATAGATGAAATAAGAGAATCAAATATATAATAAAGTCCCAAAACCTAGTGGTATCAGTATAATAGCGTCAAATGAAATATAAGAGTACAAAAGTAAAATTTCAAAGAAAACAAACTAATACAACTTATCTTTGAATACAACATAGAGACTAGTTTAATATATTAAAGGAAGGTAAGTAATACTCCGAAACGTCAAGAGCTCACTCTAAGTCTCTGAACCATGGATGCTCCAAACGACTTACACACCAACGGCGATATCCCATATTATGATCTGCAGGTTACAAAAGTATAGTATGAGTTCCAAACGTATTGTTCTCAGTTGGCAACTACCAATAGAGCTCTAAGATAAAGTAGATATAAATAATATACAAATAAAATAAAAAACTACACCCACGAGTCCAGTAACCATATAACAAAGCCAATGGGATAATAAGGATATTCTATCATATTCATGTTTAAGAGACTAACATATTAAGGATAAGAAAATATTGAGGATGAATTATCCTATTCCATCCATACTCAGAAATCTCAAAACTATACCGTATATCCTTGGATAATATATAAATAAAGGATGATGGAAAAATATATAGAAATATACAAGGACAAGAAATCAATATACAATCTGAACAAATGAAGGAAGGGATATACGGTAATACCATATCTACATATATCTAGATATACATATTATAGAAATATGGTCAACCCAAAGCACAACGTAGATCATCATATCTTCATTTTAAGGCCTCATTATAATCCCATCAGGATTTAGTACTAATATTCTCAAGGTTTCTAATCCATATATCTCATCATGAATTAATCATGCATAATAATGAAATAGTAAGATAGAAGAGGCTAGAATCATACCTCTATCTTGAAACTGAATTAATGAATAATTTGGAATAACCTAGATATAAAAATGATCACAATAATGATAATAACAATATTAATAACAGCACGAGTAACTGGATATTCCAGACAACCAAACACCTAGTTGAGCCTATATGGTGCCCCCAATGCCCTAGGCACAGAAGGTTCAATCTATATACAACTACACCAAGAATATTTATCACCTATATCTATGTAACTATCATATACCAGATGATAGACATAAAAGCATACTAGTGGTAGGCGATGCACATGCAAGTATAAATGCAACAGAGTTTATAATATCATAATACCAATGTCATAACCATCACTGTTATAACCATCACCATCATAACCATCATCATCATAATCATCATTATCATAGTATTCTTCGACTTTGTCGGGCATCATCACTGGTGAGTGGTGAATTTACCACTCAGTTGCACTCAATTTTCATGCACATTATCATGATTTAAATTTATAAATGAGACATATACGATTAGATGCACTAAAATTGACATTTTGCAGGCATACAAGTTATGAGATGAAAAGATGTGGACTTGATCTAAAAAGGATCAAAAGAAGAAAATGTCACCACCCGGGCCCTAGCCGTGATGAGCATCCCGAACCATGAAGGCCCGGAACACCCTTCTCTATCTATCTGGTAATCATGCACATAATTCATATGATAAAAGATAATGCGGAAAGATAAATCTAATACAGAAACATGGTCAATCTGAATGTGATCATAATACTGAAAACTGAAATCCAAAATATATCTGAATAATAATGTCTGACTCAGTCTGCGAAATCTTTACCATGAACTAATCAAAGTTGTTTGAAAGCTGGGACAAGGCCCCCAGTAGAACAAAACCTAACTAATAGTAGTAATATGAAATAACCAGGCCTTTTGAATCATAGAAAGCTTACCACTGCAAACTCCAATCTGTGATCTGAAATCTCTACTGTTTATCATGCAAAAACTTTATCAACATATGGTGGTCTAGTGCCTTTAGAAAATCCATGCACTCTTTCATTACATGCATTATGAACATTAAACATTCTTTCTAGATTCCCTCTTTAGTGATTTAAAACCACCTTTAAATCATAACAAGAGTTCAATCATTTCATATAGTGCTTTTCAAGGATGCATTGCAAAATAATTCATATGCTGTGAGAAATCTGAAAAATTCATAATAAGAGGGAATTCACCAAAAATCATGCTCTCAACAAGAATCCATTCTTAAATATATGGTTTCACACATTCATATTCTCAAATCACTTTGGGGAAGGTCAAATGACCAAAACAATGATGTTAAAACATTTAATACATGAATATATATATAGATTCAAAAAACCCATTCTAAAACATGATTTTTCTATGCCCATGAGAATTTAGGAAAACCCCGCGTACCTCTATTTCAGAAAATAATGGGTGCTTCTTAAAGCTTGTGGATTGGGGATTTCGAATCTCTAATCAATTTTTAAAACCCACGGTAGAATCTTGATTTATTTGGGATTTTAATTTGAAATCCTTGGGAATGTTTTTGAGAATTTTTAGATGAATATGGATGTATTTTGGAGAATTGGGGACTGAATTTCATGTTTATGGCTGAATAAGGGTGCGAAAAGGACCATTTTCCCCCCAAAACAGAGTGTTTAAGTTACTTGAAACCTTTACATAGGCGCCGCCTATGCTATCGCCTATGTTTACATAGGAGCCGCCTATGCTATTGCCTATATTTAGAAAAGAGCCTCATATGCTATCACATATGATTACCAGTGGCTATGTGCGATTGGTTAGGCGAAGCATACTACTTTGAAAGGCCATAACTTCTTGCTCGGGTGCCAAATTTTAGCAAAATTGGTATCGTTGGAAAGCTAACTTGAAAACATATCATTTTACACATAGTAGGATATCTAATTCGACATATACAAAGAGTCATGGTCCATAGAAGTTGACACAAATTATAATATCCACTTAAACTTAATCGATCGAAGTAGTTTACAACTCCTCCTTAAGTCAAAGGACCTCTATGGTCTAAATTCAAGCTTGAATGGATTCACATACTGCGCAAATAATTAACATGCCATATTGGCATAGGATTTATGGCTTTGGTATTATCAACACATTGGAATCATGATCTATATTGTTGCACGAAATGCGAGGCATTACATTATCCCCCCTTAGGATCATTCATGCTTGAATGATGATGCGGGACACAGACAAACACGATTTCACGCATAATAAGGACTAGGAAAGATAAGATAGGAATAGTACCTTCTGTCTCATCATCCATCAAAGCAAACAAATTGGGATATCTAATTCTCATGTCATCTTCTGACTCCCAAGTTGATCCTTCAACTTTCTGATTCCTCCACAATACCTTCACTGAGGCTATCTCTTTGCTTCTCAACTTTCGAATGTGGCGATCTAAAATTTCAATGGGCTCTTCTTCGTAAGACAAGGAATCTGTTACTTTGATATCCTCTACTGGCAATAACAAAAAATGATCTCCAATGCATTTTTTCAACATGGATACATGGAATATCGAATGAACGGAATCCAAACTTGCAGGCAATTCTAGCTCATAAGCAACTGCACCAATCTTCCTCAGAATTTGATATGGACCTATATAGCGAGGGCTCAATTTACCCCTTTTTCCAAACCATATAACTCCTTTCATAGGAAAACCTTGAGAAATACCTAATCACCAACTTCAAACTCTAATTCTCTTCTCCAAACATCGATATAGGACTTCTGACGACTCTGAGCAGTCTTGAGTCATTCTCTAATGATCTTCACTTTCTCCATCGCCTGATGAACAAGATCAGGCCTATACAACTGAGTATCAACCACTTCATACCATCCTATCAGAGACCTATACCTCCTCCCATACAAAGCCTCAAAAGAAGCCATCTTGATGTTGGCATGGTAACTATTATTGTAAGCAAATTCAATCAGTGGCAGGTGATCTACCCAGCTACCTTTGAAATCAATAACACATGCCCTCAACATATCCTCGAGGGTCTGAATGGTACGCTCAGCTTGCCCATCCGTTTGAGGGTGAAAAGCTGTGCTCAAATTCACTTGTGTACCTAAGCCCTTTTGAAAAGATCTCCAGAACTGAGATGAAAACTGCGTACCTCTATTGGATATAATGGACACTGGTGCCCCATGCAACCAAACTATCTCCTCAATGTAAATCTTAGCATAAACCTCTCCCGAATAATTAGTCCTCATAGGAAAAAAGTGGGCTGACTTTGTCAACCGATCTATAATCACCCATATAGAATCATACTGGTTTCGGGATCTCAGAAGTCCTATAATGAAGTCCATGTTTATCATCTCCCACTTCCATAAAGGCAGGGCTATCTCTTGGGATGTACCACCTGGACTCATGTGTTCTACCTTCACTTGTTGACAGTTCAAACACTTGGACACAAAATCAGCTACATCACGTTTCATGTTATTCCACCAATACAAGGTTTTCAGATCATGGTACATCTTAGTAGAGCCTGGGTGAACGACATATCTTAAGGTGTGCGCCTCATCAAGGATTCTTACCCACAGTCCATCAATATTTGGAACGCACAACTTACCCAAAAATCTCAGAATACCATCACCACCAATTTCAAATGACATAACCTTTTGTTGACCACATTTTTCTTGATTTGCATCAAGATGGGATCTTCAACCTGTTTCTCCTTAACTTCAGCACAAAGGGATGACTTAGATAACTCATGAACAATCACCCCTCCATCTTCGAAATCTAAGAGTTGCACTCCCAGATTTGCAAGGCAGTGAATATCCTTCCCCATCTCTTTCTTTCCTTCTTCTACATGAGAAAGGCTGCCTATAGACAACTTACTGAGGGCGTTGGCTACAACATTTGCCTTGCTTGGATAGTAATGCAGGCTCATATAATAGTCTTTCAGAAGCTCCATCCAGCGCCTCTGCCTGAGGTTCAATTCTTTCTGCAAGAAAACATACTGCAGACTCTTATGGTCAGTGAAGATATCAACATGAACACCGTACAAGTAGTGATGCAAAATCTTAAGTGCAAACACCACAGCCGCTAACTCTAAATCATGGGTAGGGTAGTTACGCTTGTGCACCTTCAACTGCCTATATGCATAAGCCACTACCTTACCATACTGGATCAACACACAACCAAGTCCTACACGGGATGCATCACAGTATACCACAAAGCCATCTACACCCTCGAGAAGGGTCAAAACAGAAGCCAATCCATTTCCAAGATAGCATTAAAAGCAACCATATCTAACTCTAAGAGATCTGCTAACACATCCCGGCTACTAATAGTCATAGCATAACCCCTATACACCCTCCTAAAAATAATAGAATCCCCCACTGGGGTAGAAACAGAAAAGGGTTCAGACATTACACTGGGCTCAAAGCCAAAACCAACAACCACATAAGGGGTCACATAGGATAAAGTAGACCCGGGATAAAGTAACACATAAATATCACGGGAAAAGATTTGTAACATACTGATAACAACATCTGGGGAAGCTTCCACCTCCTGGCCGTCGGTCAAAGCATATAACCGGTTGCGACTGTTACCAACAGCTGATGTGGCACCCTTTTGAGGTGGGGGTGGTGCGGAAGAATTTTCCTGAGACTTTGCACCACCAACATTCTTTCTAAAAGATAGTCATTCCCTCTGAAACTGACCCATTTGACCGTATGAATAACACACTATCGAGCCCAACTGACACCTTTCCAAATAATTTCTACCACAAGTATCACACCGTGGAAAAGTACGATGCTGCTGAGCCACACTACCCTATAACTGAGTATCTTGAGCTTTAGTTCCATGGTTTGTCTGAAAACTCTGAGATCATCTATCTGCTGGTGGTCGGGGTACTGGGGCGCTGGAAGTAGGCTGCATATTACCTCAATTTTTTTTTCTACTATTTATTTTCCCACTTACCGCCCTGAGGCTGACTGTGACTCTGGTCAGCTGATCTGGCTCTTTTTGCTTGTCTTTCCACCTCCCTAACTTTAGAGATCTTTATATTTTTCTCTTCTAACTGCTGTATATAAACGGTCAGCCTAGCAAATTCTAACTCCTTATTGAACATTCCCCCTGGCACTCAAGCACCAAGTTATCAGAATAGCCGAATGCAAATTTCCTCATTCCAGCTCTCATATTACTAGTCAACTCTGGTGCATAGCGGGCTAGTTTATTAAACTTCAAAGTGTACTCCTGGACACTCATACTACCCTACTTCAGATTCATAAACTCTTCTACTTTGGCCTTCCTCAACTCCTGAGGAAAGAATCGATCAAGGAAAGCTTTCACAAATTTGCCCCAAACTGTGGGTTCAACACTCTCACCTTTTGCATCCTCCCAGCCGGCATACCACTGATTCGAAACATCCTTAAGAAGATAAGTTACTAGTTCTACCCCTTCAAGCTCATCCACGTGCATTACCTTAAAGATCTTTTCCATCTCATCCATGAATTCCTATGGATCTTCCTCTACCTTGGTGCCTGTGAACTTAGGTGGGTTCATTTTCATGAAATTCCAACCCTAGTAGCCTCAGACGTAATAGATGCATACCCAACATATTCTAATCGTTGATCCTGGTTAACTACCAACTGTGTCAGCATATGAATAGACCATTTGAATAATGCATTTGAAATATCTCTCTGAGTAGTCAGGGGACGATTGACATCAGTTCGCAAAGCTCGAGGTGGACAGGTCGGGACTGCAGGGACTCCCAGAGTAGGGACAGGTTCTGGAGTGTGAGCTCTGTTACTGGTCCGCAACCCATGGGTGGGATGGACCTCATCTGCCTGAGCATTCTGATCGATGATACGATGTGGAGGCATAACAGTGTTTCTAAAATATAAGAGATCATTGATTAGGGGATAGTTCAGACTCTGAAGCACGAACTAAATCACAAAGAAGGGAAACATTTCCTAAACGCCTTGTAGCCTCTTACTTATAAGTATGGCGTGCTATACACACATAACCAAGACTCTACCCAATGCAATTTTAAAGACACCCTGGGACCATGAACCATGCTCTGATACCAAGTTTGTCACGACCCGAGCCGGGGACCTAGCCGTGACGAGCATCCCAAGCCATGAAGGCCCAGAACACCCTTCTCTATCTATCTGGTAATTATGAACATAATTCATATGATAAAAGATAATGCATAAAGAGAAATCTAATACGAAAACATGGTCAATCTGAATGTGATCATAATACTGAAAACTGAAATCCAAATTATATCTGAAAGCTGGGACAAGGCCCCTAGTAGACCAAACCCTAACTAATAGTAGTAATATGAAATAACCAGGCCTTCTGAATCATAGAAGGCTCACCACTGCAAACTCCGATCTGTGATATGAAATCTCTACTATTTATCTAGACCCCTAGACTGTGCCTCAGAACCTGGAAGGAGAGGGTGTCAGCACAATTGTACTGGCACACGAAGCAATCCAAAATAGAGTAATTGAACATATATATATATATATATATAATATGTGAGAGCAAATTTTCATCAAACATTATGCATAAAACAGTTTCTAAAAACACATGGGCATCTTCTAAAAATATGCAACTTGTCTGTAAATCTCAAACTCTGATCTGTATGTTACTTCTAAGTTAGGTGGTATCCCCTACAAGTCTGATATTCCACGAGCGATATGGAATCTGCCATTGAGTCAGTGGGGAAGCCTCCAACCTGAGTATGCTGTAAGGGTTGGAGTTCCTGAATCTGATACGCCACACGACACTTCAGTCAGCATATAATAATATACCTGGGTTGGCAAACCACAGTTTTAGGCAATGATTTGCTTGAACTCAAAACCTCTTGAAGGAACCACCTAACATCTCTGCATGCCCATTTTTAACCTTTTTTGTACATGCAACATTCTAAATGTCTAAAATCATGATAATCTGAAATGTCTATTAGTCTGAGTCTAATATGACATTAGTCTGAATTGGTATCGTCATACCAAGACTTGAAAGTCATAATTTCTAAGCCATAATACATTAAGCTAAATCTTTCATTTAAAGCATAATTTAGACCACCAAAAACATGCAACTGATATAGAAGATTTCGTGTTTCGAAACTCAAGTCAAAATCATGCAAAAACTGCATCAACATATAGTGGTCTAGTGCCTTTAGAAAATCCATGAACTCTTTCATTACATGCATTATGAACATTAAACATTCATGCTAGATTCCCTCTTTAGTGATTTAAAGCCATCTTTAAATCATAACAAGAGTTCAATTATTTCATATAGTTCTTTTCAAGGATGCATTGAAAAACATTTCATATGCTATGAGAAATCTGAAAAATTCATAATCAGAGGGAATTTACCAAAAATCATGTTCTCAACAAGAATCCATTCTTAAATACATGGTTTCATATATTCATATTCTCAAATTACTTTGGTGAAGGTCAAAAGACCGAAACAATGATGTTAAAACATTTAATACATGAATATATATATATATATATATATAGATTCAAAAACCCCATTCTAAAACATGATTTTTCTATGCCCATGAGAATTTAGAAAAACCCCGCGTACCTCTATTTTAGAAAATAATGGGTGCTTCTTGAAGCCTGTGGATTGGAGATTCCAAATCTCTAATCAATTCTTAAAACCCACAGTTGAATCTTGATTTATTTGGTTTTTTAGTTTGAAACCTTGGGAGTGTTCTTGAGAATTTTTAGATGAATGTGGATGTATTTTAGAGAATTGGGGACTGAATTTCGTGTTTATGGCTGAATAGGGGTGGGAAAAGGACCCTTTTCCCCCAAAAACAGAGTGTTTAAGTTACTTGAAATCTTTACATAGGCACCGCCTATGCTATCACCTATGTTTATACAGGCGCCGCATATGCTATCACATTTGATTTTCAGTGGCCATGTGCAATTGGTTAGGCGAAGCATACTACTTTGAAAGGCCATAACTTTTAGCTCGGGTGCCGAATTTTAGCAAATTTGGTATTGTTGGAAAGGTAACTCAAAAATCTATCATTTTACATATAGTAGGCTATCTAATTCAACATATACAAAGAGTCATGGTCGATAGAAGTTGACAAAAATTGTAATGTCCACTTAAACTTAATCGATCAAAGTAGTTTTCAACTCGTCCTTGAGTCAAAGGACCTCTATGGTCTAAATTCTAAATTGAATGGATTCACATACTGCGCAAATAATTAACATGCCATATTGGCATAGGATTTATAGCTTTGGTATTATCAACGCATTGGAATCATGGTCTATATTGTTGCCCGAAATGCGGGGCATTACATTATCCCTCCTTAGGATCATTCGTCCTCGAATAATGATGCGGGACACAGACAGACACGATTTCAAGCATAATAAGGACTAGGATAGATAAGACAAGAATTGTACCTTCTGTCTCATCATCCATCGAAGCAAACGAATTTGGATATCTAATTCTCATGTCATCTTCTGACTCCCAAGTTGCTTCTTCAACTTTCTAATTTCTCCAAAATACCTTTACTGAGGCTATCTCTTTGCTCCTCAACTTTAAAACTTGGCGATCTAAAATTTCAACGGGCTCTTCTTCGTAAGACAAGGAATTTGTCACTTTGATATCCTCTACTTGCAATACCGAAGAATGATCTCCAATGCATTTCTTTAACATGAATACATAGAATACCGAATGAACGAAACCCAAACTTGCAGGAAATTCTAGCTTATAAGCAATTGCACCAATCTTCCTCAGAATCTGTTATGGCCCTATATAGCCAGGGCTTAATTTACCCTTTTTGCCAAATCACATAACTTCTTTCATAGGAGAAACCTTGAGGAATACCCAATCACCAACTTCAAACTCTTATTCTTTTCTTCGAACATCGGCATAGGACTTTGGACGACTCTGAGCAGTCTTGAGTTATTCTCTAATAATCTTTACTTTATCCATCGCCTGATGAATAAGATCAGGCCCATACAACTGAGTCTCAACCACTTCATACCATCCTATCAGAGACCTACACCTCCTCCCATACAAAGCCTCAAAAGAAGCCATCTTGATGCTGGTATGGTAACTATTATTGTAAGCAAATTCAATCAGTGGCAAGTGATCTACGGAACTACCCTTGAAATCAATGACACATGCCCTCAACATATCCTCAAGGGCCTGAATGGTACGCTCATCTTTCCCATCCGTCTGAGGGTGGAAAGCTGTGCTCAAATTCACTTGTGTACCTAAACCCTTCTGAAAAGATCTCCAGAATTGAGATGAAAACTGCGTACCTCTATTGAATATAATAGACACTGGTGACCTATAAAATCAAACTATCTCCTCAATGTAAATCTTAGCATAAACCTCTCCTAAATAATTAGTCCTCACACGAAAAAAGTGGGCTGACTTTGTCAACCGATCTATAATCACCCATATAGAAACATACTGGTTTCGGGATCTCAGAAGTCCTATAATGAAGTCTATGTTTATCATCTCCCATTTCCATAAAGGCAGGGCTATCTCTTGGGAAGTACCACCTGGCCTCATG
The DNA here is from genome assembly GCF_002878395.1 of Capsicum annuum. Classification (NCBI taxonomy): domain Eukaryota; kingdom Viridiplantae; phylum Streptophyta; class Magnoliopsida; order Solanales; family Solanaceae; genus Capsicum; species Capsicum annuum. Next base: position 52,609,728 of record NC_061117.1, read on the forward strand.
TGTTCTACCTTTACTTGTTGACAGTTCAAACACTTTGACACAAAATCAACTACATCATATTTCATGTTATTCCACCAATACAAGGTTTTCAGATCATGGTACATCTTAGTAGAGCCTGGGTGAATGACATACCACGAAGTGTGTGCCTCATCAAGGATTCTTTCCCACAGTCCATCAATATTTGGAACGCATAACCTACCCTAAAATCTCAGAATACCATCACCACCAATTTCAAATGACATAACCTTTCATTGACCCACATCTTTCTTGATTTGCATCAAGATAGGATCTTCAACCTACTTCTCCTTAACTTTAGCACAAAGGGATGACTTAGCTAACTCATGAACAATCACCCCTCCATCTTTGGAATCTAAGAGTCGCACTCTTAGATTTGCAAGGCGGTGAATATCCTTCACCATCTTTTTCTTTCCTTCTTCTACATGAGAAAGGCTGCCCAGAGACAACCTGCTGAGGGCATCAGCTACAATATTTGACTTGCCTGGATGGTAATGCAGGCTCATATCATAGTCTTTCAGAAGCTCTATCCAGTGCCTCTGCCTGAGGTTTAATTCTTTCTGCGAGAAAACGTATTGCAGAATCTTGTGGTCAGTGAAAATATCAACATGAACATCGTACAAGTAGTGTCGCCAAATCTTAAGTGCAAACACCACAGACGCTAACTCCAAATCATGAGTGGGGTATTTACACTCGTGCACCTTCAACTTCCTAGATGCATAAGACACTACCTTACTATGTTGCATCAACATGCAACCAAGTCCCACACGGGATGTATCACAGAATACTACAAAGCCATCTACACCCTCGGGAAGGGTCAAAACAAGAGCAGTGGTCAGTTTGTCTTTCAATTTCTCAAAACTATTCTCACACAGATCAGACCACACAAACTTTACCTTTTTGAGTCAATTTAATGAATGGAGCAACTATGGAAGAAAATCTCTCTACGAACCTTCTGTAAATCCTCTTTTCTCTTAGAATAAATCAGGATATCATCAATAAATACAATGAAGAACAAGTCAAGAAACTAAAAGAATACTCTATTCATAAGATCCATGAAGGCTGCAGGGGCGTTAGTCAACGCAAAGGACATGACTAGAAATTCGTAGTGACCATATCTGGTTCAGAAGGCTGTCTTGGGTATGTCTGACTCCCTAAATTTCAACTGATGATAACCTGAATAAAGGTCTATTTTTGAAAAATACTAGGCACCTTGAAGCTGGTCAAAAGGTCGTCAATCCCAGGAAGAGGATATTTATTTTTAATTGTAACCTTATTCAGCTGACGGTAGTCTATGCACATACGAAAGGAACGATCTTTTTTTCGCACGAAAAGTACAGGCGCGCCCTAAGGAGACACACTGGGGCCTATAAAACCCTTATTTAGGAGATTTGCTAACTGTTCTTTCAACTCTTTTAGTTCTGTAGGAGCCATTCTATATGGCAGAATGGAAATAGGATGAGTGTCTGGCAATACATTAATACCAAACTCAATCTCCCTATCAGGTGGTATTCTTGGGAGATCATTTGGAAATACTTCTGGGAATTCTTTTATTATAAGAACAAATTGAAGAGAAAGACTCTCGGCATTAGAGTCCTTAACTCGGATAAGGTGGTACAAACAACCTTTAGAACTAAGTTTGCGGGCTCTGAGATAGGATATAAAGTCCCTCTGGGTGCTAAAGAATGTCTTTCCCACTCTATCACTGGTTCATTCGGGAAAGAAAAAGTGACGCTTCAAATTCTACCATCTAATGTGGCATAGTACGAATGGAGCCAATCGATTCCTAAGATAGAATCAAAAGCAACCATATCTAACTCTATGAGATCTGCTAACATATCTCGGCAACCAACATTCATAGCACAACCCCTGTACACCCTCCTAGCAATAATAGAATCCCCCACCAGGGTGGAAATAGAAAAGGGTTCAGAAATCACACTGGGGTCAAACCCGAAACCAACAACCACATAAGGGGTCACATAGGATAAAGTAGACCTAGGATCAAGTAACACATAAACATCACAGGAAAATATTTGTAACGTACCCGTAACAACATCTGGGGAAGCTTCCATCTCCTGGCAGTTGGTCAAAGCATATAATCAGTTGCGACTGTTCTCGATAGCTAATGTGGTGCCCTTCTGAGGTGGGGGTGGTGCGGAAGAATTTGCCTGAGACTTTGCACCACCAATATTCATTCTAGCAGATAGACATTCCCTCTGAAAGTAACCCGGCTGACTATATGAATAACACTATATCGAGCCCAACTGACACCTTTTCAAATAATTTCTACCATAAGTCTCACACCGCAGAAAAGTATGATGCTGCTGAGCCATACTACCCTATGACTGAGTATCCTGATCTCTGGTTCCATGGTTAGTCTGAAAACTCTGAGATCATCTGTCTGCTGGTGGTCGGGGTACTAGGACGCTGGCAGTAGATTGTGCATTACCCCAATTTTTCCTTTTTTGATATTTATTTCCCCACTTACTGCCCTGAGGCTGACTGTGACTTTGGTCGATTGATCTGGCTCTTTTTGCTTGTCTTTCCACCCCCTAGCTTCAGAGATCTTTTTATTTTTCTCTTCTACCTGCTGCATATGAACGGTCAGCCTAGAAAATTCTAACTCCTTATTCAACATTGCCCCCTAGCACTCATGCACCAGGTTATCAGAAAGGCCGGATGCAAATTTCCTCATCCGGGCTCTCATATTACTAGTCAACTCTGGTGCATAGCGGGCTATTTTATTAAACTTCAAAGTGTACTTATAGACACTCATACTGCCCTACTTCAGATTCATAAACTCTTCCGCTTTGGCCTCCCTTAACTCCTAAGTAAAGAATTGATTAAGCAAAGCTTCCACAAATTTGCCCCAAATTGTGGGCTCAGCACTCTCACATGTTGCATTCTCCCAGTCGACATACCACTAATTCGCAACATCCTTAAGCTAATAAGTTTCTAGTTCCACCCCTTCAACCTCATGTACGTGCATTACCTTAAATATCTTTTCTATCTCATCCACAAATTCCTATAGATCTTCCTCCACCTTAGTGCCAGTGAACTTAGGTGGGTTCATTTTCATGAAATTTCCAACCCTAGTAGCCTCAGATGTAACAGATACAGATCCAACATCTTATAATCATTGAGCCTGGTTAGCTACCAACTGTGTCAGCATATGAATAGACCGTTTGAATTCTGCATTTGAAATATCTCTCTGAGTAGTCGGGGGATGATTGACATCAGTCCGCGGAGCTCAAGGTGGATTGGTTGGGACTCCCGGAGTAGGGACAGGTTCTCGAGTGTGAGCTCTATTATGGGTCTGCATCCCATGGGTGGGATGGACCTCATCTTCCTGAGCATTCGGATCGATGATACAATGTGGAGGAATACCTATGTTTCTGAAATACAAGAGATCATTAATTAGGGTACAGTTTAGACTCTGAAGCACGAACTAAATCACAAAGAAGGGAAATATTTCCTAAACGCCTAGTAGCCTCTTGCTTATAAATATGGCGCGCTATACACCCATAACCAAGACTCTACCCAACGTGATTTTGCAGATACCCTGGGAACATGAACCGTGCTCTGTTACAAAGTTTGTCACAGCTTGAGCCGGGGCTGTAGCCGTGACGAGCATCCCGAACCATGAAGGCCTGGAACACCCTTCTCTATCTATCTGGTAATCATGCACATAATTCATATGATAAATAATGTAGAAAAAGAAATCTAATACGGAAACATGGTCAATCTAAGTATGATCATAATACTGAAAACTTAAATCCAAAATATATCTGAATAATAATATCTGACTCAATCTGCAAAATCTCTACCATAAACTAGTTAAAGTTGTCTGAAAGCTGGGACAAGGCCCCTAGTAGACCAAAACCTAACTAATAGTAGTAATATGAAATAACCAGGCCTTCTGAATCATAGAAGGATCACCACTGCAAGCTTCGGTTTGTGATCTAAAATCTCTACTATTTATCTAGACCCCTAGACTGTGCCTCAGAACCTAGAAGGAGGGGGGGTCAACACAATTGTACTGGCATATGAAGAATCCAAAATAGAGTAATTGAATATATATATATATATAATATGTGAGATCAAATTTTCATCAAACATTATGCATAAAACAATTTCTGAAAACACATGAGCATCTTTTGAAAATGTGTAACATGTCTGTAAATCTCAAACTCTGATCTGTGTGTTACTTTTGAGTTAGGTGGTATCCCCTAAAAGTCTGATATTCCATGGATGATATGAAATCTGCCATTGACTCAGCGGGGAAGCCTCCAACCCGAGTATGACGCAAGGGTTGGAGTTCCTGAATCTGATACGCCATACGACACTTAAGTCAGCGTATAATAATATACCTGGGTCGTCAAACCGTGGTTTTACGCAATGAGTTGCTTGAACTCAAGCCCTCTTCAAGGATCCACCTAGCATCTCTGTATGCCTATTTTTAACCTTTTCTGTACATGCAACATTATGAATGTGTAAAATCATGATAGTCTGAAATATCTATTAGTCTGAGTCTGATATGGCGTTGGTCTGAATTGGTATCGTCATACCAAGACTTGAAATTCATAGTTTTTGAGCCATAATTCATTAAGCTAAATCTTTTATTTAAAGCATAATTTAGACCACCAAAAACATGCAACTGATATAGAAGATTTCGTGTTTCAAAACTCAAGTCAAAATCATGCAAAAACTTTATCAACATATGGTGTTCTAGTGCCTTTAGCAAATCCATGCACTCTTTCATTACATGCATTATGATCATTAAACGTTCATGCTAGATTCCCTCTTTAGTGATTTAAAACCACCTTTAAATCATAACAAGAGTTCAATCATTTCATATAGTGCTTTTCAAGGTTGCATTGCAAAACAATTCATATGCTATGAGAAATCTAAAAAATTCATAATAAGAGGGAATTCACCAAAAATCATGCTCTCAACAAGAATATATTCTTAAATACATGGTTTTATACATTCATATTCTCAAATCACTTTGGGGAAGGTCAAAAGACCAAAACAATGATGTTAAAACATTTAATACATGAATATATATATAGATTCAAAAACCCCATTCTAAAACATGATTTTTCTATGCCCATGAGAATTTAGGAAAACCCCACGTACCTCAATTTTGGAAAATAATGGGTGCTTCTTGAATCCTATGGATTGGGGATTTTGAATCTCTAATCAATTTTTAAAACTCACAGTTGAATCTTGATTTATTTGGGTTTTTAGTTTGAAACCCTTGGGAGTGTTCTTGAGAATTTTTAGATGAATGTGGATGTATTTTGGAGAATTGGGGACTGAATTTCATGTTTATGGCTGAATAAGGGTGGGAAAAGGACCATTTTCCCCCAAAAATGGTGTGTTTAAGTTACTTGAAACCTTTACATAGGCGCCGCCTATGCTATCGCCTATGTTTACATAGGTGCCACCTATGCTATTGCCTATGTTTACATAGGCTCTGCCCATGCTATCACCTATGTTTACATAGGCGCCACATATGCTATCGCATATGCTTTCCAGTGGCCATGTGCGATTGGTTAGGCGACACATACTACATTGAAAGGCCATAACTTTTTGCTCGGGTGCCGGATTTTAGCAAAATTGGTATCATTGGAAAGCTAACTCAAAAACCTATCATCTTACACATAGTAGGCTCTCTAATTCGACATATACAAAGAGTCATGGTTGATAGAAGTTGACATAAATTATAATGTCCACTTAAACTTAATCGATCGAAGTAGTTTTCAACTCGTCTTTGAGTCAAAGCACCTCTATGATCTAAATTCAATCTTGAATGGATTCACATACTACGCAAATAATTAACATGCCATATTAGCATAGGATTTATGGCTTCGAGATTATAACGCATCAGAATCATGGTCTATATTGTAGCCCAAAATATGGGGCATTACAGAAAAGAACTGTAACTGGACGACCTGGAGAAGAAACAAGCCTTAGTTACCACAAAAGTGGTCTGAGGGCCATTATCAGGCCAGTAAAGAAAGGTCAACGTACTGTGATCATAATTTTTGACCCTGATCATGGACAAGTGTCAGTAATCATAGCGAAGTGGGATAATGCCCAGGGAATGTTTTGTAAATGCACACAGCTAAATCCCAAATCCCCTTAAGAGGCTCAAACCCTATCCCATAGAGTAGATCCAATTTTTATGGAACTTTCCACCATTTTTTTATTTTCCAATTTTAAGAAGACAACTATTGTACTAATTTTTGGGTAAAGAATACATTAGTGTTACTTTCAAGTAGAGAATTGGCTATTTCTATTGAAGATTTGCTGAATCCTAAAGATTGTAATTTGCATTCTCTTTTTCTTTCAATAAATCAAATTGATAGAGATTTTTGGGTATATCTTGCTTATTAATCTTATGTGTAGCTAGTTATTTCTCTTGGGATTATGCTATAATAGGGTGTAATTGTGTGTGGGTTGTGATTCATTTGTGCTTATGTTAGTTTGTTGATGATGGATTCTACTATTGCTTGATTAAATTGGTTGGGATTTGTGGGTGAAATCCCTAAATACCCAACTAGGTTTATGGGTGAAAATTCCAAAGTCTTGAAAGTTCAAACCATCCTAAAAAAAGGTGTTTGAGTGAACTTTTGTAACCCACATCATCCTTGAAAGAGGGATGTGGGAACCAAGGAAAGATAAGGCAATTAATGGGCATAGTTTGCCAATTTTACTATCTTAGACATAAGGGTGATTATGAGGTTAACTATACCTTGGGTATCATCCTAGAAATAGGGAAACCTAATTAAGGTGTTGGGTGGATTTAGTTGACACATTAGTTAGGTACTCAAAAGGGTCAATAAATGATATCTTTGAGGCTTTGTTGTCAAACTAGCCTCAAAGACGTTCAACCTAGCTAGCCACATCGTCAACGATTAGAATTTTCACCAAATCATCATGTTTTTATGCATAACTTTCCCCAAGGAAAGTGTAATCCCAAGATCCATTCCTAATTTTTTACTCTATAATTATTCATAGCCCCGGGTTAGTCCATTAGAAGTCCAAAAATAATCATATCTTTAAAACATTTAAAATCCCCCAAAATACTTGTACCTTAGGTTTGAACTTAACAAGTAACTTTAAATTTAAAATTATTTTGTCACCACTCATATTGTTCCTCATGGATTCAACTTCGAATCAAAGTTTGGTAATTATATTAATGATGATCGTCTTGTACTTAAATTGACATGTAAGTTGAGCGTTATAAAAAATGACACCGTTGTCGGGGAAAAATTTGGCGTATTGAGTTATTTTGGAATTTTAGCTTACTTTCTTGGATTCAAACTTGTAAATATTTGTTTGTGATTTTATTTTATTTTTTGTGTTAGGTAGATTTTTTATTTTTGTTTTCTTGTCACTATGGCATCTTGGGACAAATATGATTTTGGTAGTTGGAAATCCTATCTGGATGATCCATGTCCTTAATGGGACGGAACCCACTTTCAGCAAGATTATAGATATGCTCTCCAGAGAGAGATGGAGACAACATCTCAATCCTATTGGGAGTATAATTGTTCTTTATGTGGTGGCCGAGATAGACCTTGGAGTTATTGTTTAAATGCTTCCACCCTTATTATACTAACTCGAATGCTAGTTCTTTTTATGTGTTTGAAAGGTACCATGATAAAATAAGAGAATAACAAAATCTTGGGTATAATAGTTTTGAAGCAATGCTTTAATCTCTTTTGGATTCGGCAACTACATTAGAGGAGGACATACGTGACTTGAATTAATCTAATGAGGCTTTTAGAAGGGAGATCATCAAGATAGAGGAAATAGGAAAGGAAAGAAACCCTTCAAATACCATTACCTCACCCACTTTTCAACATGAGGAGCATGAAGAAGAAAGACTAAGCTATATGGCAAATGATGAACTTGGCAATGAAGAGTCCTCAATGATTTCCTAACCAACAAAAACTAACATAGTTGAAGATGCTAAAATTTTGGAAATAGTGCTAGAATCAAAATATGAACCAAAGCCAATCTCTTGTGAAGACTATAGTCTTATTTAAGGTAAGGATGCTTATAGAGATGTGAATTCGGAATTAAGGGATAGAACTCATTCGAACCATTTTTAACATTGTGCCTAGTGGGTGTGATGAGAGTCCACCAACCCAAGCCAATAATAGATTTTAGGGAGAAGGAGCATCATCCCTATATTTTCGTGTTTGACATTCCAAAAGGGCAGATGAGAACCCCATATGTGAAGGCCAAGGAACACGACTTTCAATGTTCAACTAGTGGCCTATTGATGGTCCCACATTACCCCACAACAATAACAACAACAACAAACCCAGTGTATTCCCACAAAGTGGCGTTTGGGGAGGGTAAGATGTACGCAGTCCATACCGCTACCTTTGAAGAAGTAGAGAGGCTATTTTTGATAGACCCCAGCTCAAGATAAAGAACAGTAAATAGTAGGATGGATGACATAAAAGAATATCAAGAATAAGAAATAATAAAATAGAGTAATTTGAAATTTGATGTTAAATAGGGTAAAAGGTTCAAGTCTTCATTTCTATCACGTTTCATCTTGGAAGATTTGAATCTTATGCCCCTCTATCGCTCAATACATAGTGAGAAAAAAGTTGGGATGGAGATTCAAATTTTCTAAGTGGAAACACAAATGATAGTTGGAGTGGTGTCTTACCACAAAACATGGGAAACAACTCATCATGCCACGTAAGTGGCATATATTATTTTATTTCTGCATGATAGAGTAGATTTTATTTTTATTTATGCATAATCCATGAAATTATAGTGCTATAAGGAGTGTTTATTGAAATTGAAAAAGGGAAAGTATGAAATTATGGTATTTTGGACTAAGGAGGGGAGTGCAGAGGTCCTAAAAATTGGTCTCAGGTACCACGATCTCGGCACATATCACCGCCATCGTGGTAGTTGAGTGTCCGCAATCGCAAAAATAGGGCCGCGATCATGGCCAAATTAGTTTAAAAGACCATCCAGATGCCCATAACTCCCCACACTCTATTCTCTATTTTCTCTCAAATTTGCACCCATAAGTCCAAAAATTTTGTGCATCCAAGTGATTCATTGCATCATCCATGCATCCTACTCTATGGTATGTGTTTTAACTCCCTTTAATTACATATTTTGTTAGCTTGAAATTTGTACTTTAGGAATAGGCCTGAAATTGTATTTCCAATGCTAAATCTATGCTTGTATGTGGATTATCTGTGTGGTTAGCTATTGTAGTTGGTATACACATCGATGAGGAAGTCTTGAGTACCCAAAATTTGGCCTAAATAGGATTTGATTAGTATGCACACCATGTGTTTGATTACATGCTCAAATGAACTCATTGAGAAATTCTTTAAGTTTCAAAAGCATAATCAAGAACTTAGGGCTTAAGTTCCATGACCATGACAATTATATGGTTAGTTGGAATAAAAATTATGGTTGGAATTGGGTATTTGTTCTATCAAAAATCTGGTCAAAGTTGGTCTCATATACCGCTATCACGGTCATCGGGGTCATAATTATGGTATCGCGATTGCGGTCAAGGATCCGTTATTGCTACATTTGAGAGCAGTTTTCTGCTGAGACAAAAAATTTGCATGTCCAGTTTTCACCCCTAAACCCATTATGACATTGCCCCAAGAGTTTATCAGATTAACTTAGCATGGTTTTAGTATGTAACTACTAATGATGGTTTGTGTTATGTTGCTTATTGGTACTCAGCAATAAAATAGGAGATTACGACCATATATGTTTCCTAGATCCATAGTGTCACAACCTTTACCACAGTGACCTACCAAAGATAAATCTATTCCCAAAGAGGGATATTTGCATGGCTAAAGTTCTAGAGAAATTACCAGAATTTTTTAATAGTCTTGCTGCTATCGGGTGGATATGTTTTGCCTTGGACCCTTGCATTGCCAATAAGCACTGGGTAATAGAGTTCTACACAAATCTTAATGTAGTCTCCCTCTCAAACCTAATAGTGAAGATTAGGGGAAATGAGGTGCATTTTAGAGCAGAGCAAATCAATGGCTTATATGTGCTCCCAGATGCAGATATGGATGAGTTCTAAGCTAAAGGATGTGAGATAGGGACCTGGATGGCTAACATACTATGCCCTATCAAAGAGGTTCCCTGGGCTTCCACCAAGAGAGGGATATCCCTAAATGATTTTACAGCAGAAGCAAAGATTTGGTTGAATATCATCTATAGGAGGGTCTTGCCATGGACATATTTAACTGAGGTCACTGATATACGAGCTCGGATAGTGGCCTATATCCTATCTGACATTACTCTGAACATGGGCCAGATTTTGATTTTAGAGTGAAGGCATTTCAAGAGTCAGGGTGGTACACTTCTTTTCTATCCTTCTTCTATTATTGAGTTGTGTAGAAAGGCCAAAGTAGAGGAGTATCCTACAGACACCTTGGTGAAACAAAACCCCCATATCTTTCCACTAATGATTTGGGGTGAGGGTATACCCGACCAGAGCAAAAAGAGAAAGATCGACTTGGACAAGTCGATAGTTGAGGAGTATAAATCGTGTAGACCATCCATTGTTGGGCCTCTAAAAGACATTGGTGTGGATATTAAATTCATTAGGGAATTGATTCATAGCTTGGGAGGCAAAGTTAGCTAAGCAGAGGTAAAAAGTAAACTGCCAAAGAAATACTCGGTGGTAATCAGAACAGAGTTAGGGGTAGCTGCGCTTAAGTGATCCCAGCATATTAGTATTTGGAGCCATATGAGAATGATGAAAAGGATTTGGGGTATGCTGGAGATCTCATTCCTTTTGTATTGCCTCGTGGTGTCAAGTTTAATTTCTCCAGTGCTATAATCTAGCTCTTGTACTTGAAAAGTACGATTGTAGGGTTGCCTACAGACGACGCAAACATGCATCTAGCCAATTTTACTAGAATTTTCACTTCTTATACAAATCTAGGTGTGAATCAGAAGGAACTTAGACTAAGGTTATTACCTTTCTCACTTATAGAAGAAGCATCTCTATGGTTTGGGGAACTTCCAAGAGCATCTATTACTATTTGGAATAAGTTGTGAAGACAATTCTTAAACCAGTTCTTTTCTCCATCCAGGAAGTTGCAGCTTGGGGATAAGATTTATAATTTTAGCTAGTTGTAGTCAAAATCTATGTACGAGGCCTGGTTCAGGTTTAAGAAGAAGCTGAGTATGGTACCCAACCATCGAATTTCAGGGACGAGCTTATTGGAGATATTCTATAGAGCCCTGTCCATCAGTTCCAGAACCATGGCAAATACTATCTCTGGAGGAGCTTTTATGAGATTACACTGGGTGAAAGCTTTTATTATTATAGATCAGATCTCTCTAACTAACCGAGGGTGTCAAACTCAGAAGGCTAAGAAGGGTTTTGACACTTATGATATTAGAGCTGCAAATGACCAGAGAGTGGATAAGGATTCTGTAGCTCAAGAGATTTCCCTATTGAGGACTGATATTGATGCGATTGTAAATCAATTTGCAATAATGAATTCTAAAAAGGTAAAGGTAGTAGGAGAACAGAGTGAAGCCTTAAAGCTTATAAGTTAGAGTTAGAGGAGAAAGTAAAATATCTAGATCACGAGTCGGCAGGTTTCCAAGCCTAAAGATAGGGAAATTAAGGTCAAAACTATTATAATGCTAGATATAGAGACCGTAATAGGGATAGAGATGGTGACTAAAGATGGAAAGAAGATTACAAGGAGAAAAGAGAAAGGTATATTTTTCTTTGAAGATGAGATATGGAATAAAAAATGGAAGAAATATTGTCCACACTGGTGAAGGGTCAAGTGATTCAAGAACCATGCCTTAAAGAACATAGGGCTGACATTTCAGGGTTGACCCAGAAAGGTAAGTCACATACAACTGCTATCAAACAGTTGGAGTAGTAGTTTAGGAAAATTTCTACCACTTAAAATCAAAGACAGCCAGGTACCCTTCCTAGTGACGTAGAGCAAAATCCTCCAACCCTTATTCATTGTATGGATATTAACACTAGTAGTAGCAGATATTTTGATGAACACTTTGTACCTACTAATGGTAAGCTGAAGAAGGATAATATTGTTGCTGATGAGCCACCTGAAGTAGATTTTGAGAAGATGACTTGTAGTGATGATGATTATGAGAGTGATGATAGTACGACTAGGTCACAGACCCAATGGATTTCATTATCCTAGACTATGAAGTGATGCCCAAGCTTTGATTATATTGGGAAGACCCTTTTTATCCACTGGTATAAATTGACATGGACTTGGAGAAGATCACCATCAAATTGAATGATGAGAAAATAGTTTTTGATATGTGTATGACAGTACAATAGCCAGACGATAGGCGAGTGGTGACTGTGATAGATGTTGCGGATGATGATGTGGTTACAAAAGGTTTACCTATTGAGGAAATATTAAGTGTTGAAGTATTAGCAACCATGATTATGAATGTTGAGAGTGATAGGATAAACGAATATGATGAGATTGTTAGTTCTTTACAAGGCAAAGTTTATTACACATATGCCTCTAAAATGCTGGATCTTAATTTAAAAAATAGAACCACACTGCCCGAAAAACCATATATTGAGGATCCAATGGTATTGTAATTAAAATCCCTCCCATCTCATTTGTAGTATGTACTCTTGAAGGCCAACTATACTTTACAACTGATTATTGTGAAAATTTAGCAGGATCACAGGTGGAAGCATAAATATCTAAGTTACAGAAATTTGAGAGAGTTAATGGATGGACCATTGCAGACATTGTAGGGATTCTACTAGGTATATGTACATATAAGATACAACTTGAGTTGACAACATTCCCAACATCGAGCATCAAAAGTGATTCAACCCTTATATGCAGGAGGTTATGAAGAAAGAAATAATCAAGTGGTTAGATACTGGCATAGTCTTTCCTATTGCAGATAGTAAGTGGGTTATCTTAATTTAATGAATGACAAAGAAAGGTGTAATCATAGTGGTTCCCAACAAAAATAATGAACTAGTGCCCATAAGACCAGTGATCGGTTGGAGAGCGTGCATATATTATAGGAAGCTAAAAACTTAGACACAGAAGGACCAATTTCCTACACCTTTCCTGGACCAAGTGCTGGATAGATTAGTGATAGCACTCAAATTACACTCTTGAATGGGTGTAAGTGATCGTTGTCAATATAAAACCTAACTAGGTTGGGGTCGAATCCCACAGAGAATAAGGTGTGAACATTAATTTGCTTATGAAATGCTTTACTGGTAGTTTATCTTTTTCAAAAGTTGGGGGTTTAAAGTTCACAATATATCAATCTTTACTTTCTGAATTTTTAGAGTTGTTATCAATATAAATGTGAAACCAGGGTTATGATCACCAAAGGTTTCGGGTATTGACAGATACCAGGTAATGCTAGAGATCCTCAAAATGAGTAGAACAACAGAATATCCCTGACTATGATACTATCTAACTTATCTCTCGACCTCACCAGACAATTTATTATCTAATTATCTTGAACTTAGATAATTTATCTACATCCAATCGGATGTTATCTCAGGTAGATTAATCCAGTTACGACATTAATCATTAAACAGAAGGTTGGTAGCTTCCGACTCCCTATTGATAATTCCCGTCCTCTAGTCTATTCCTCCGTTAGAAGAAAATAAAAACTAAGGCATAATATAATGTTTGCAACAACTAGATTTCAGTTAAAACCACAGAATTTCAAGATGTTCTACTACTCTTTGAATCTGTTAAACACCTAGCATCATATCAAACCCTAATGCTTGGATCCCATAACCCCGCTAATGAAATTAGCTGCTCATGAATTGATGAAGGAAATCACAAGTAGAATTCATGATGATAATGATAAACTTACACATAGATGGAAAACAACAAATAATTTCTTCAATTAAATCCCAAGTTAGAAACCCAAGAATAGTTTATAAGAAAGAAACTAAAAATAATTGGCAAAAGAGAACAATGTACGTGTTTCTCCCTCTAAAATTCTTGTTCAGAATAATGAAAACTTCCTTGCTTAAGACCCTAAAAACTGCTATTTATACTAAACCTTAATTAAGAAAATAAAATAACCAAATCACAGCTGGGCTCAGATTTAGGTGATGCCATATTGGTATTAGTCGTCAGGCTTCTAATAGCGTCTCAGATAAGTCGTCAGAAGTCATGCCATCTTGACCTGTTCTGCCTCACTCTAATGATGTCCTATGATGGATTACCATACTTGTGACGGCGTGTAGCAAATATCATCAGAACTTCAGCTTATTTCACCATGTTCTGCCTCACTCTGACGGCATATTCTGATGGCTTACCATACTTGTGATAACATATTGAGAATGTCGTCACTATCATCCAGAAACTCTTCTCCACTGTTCTATTTGACGCCTATTTATGGTAGCTTACCACCTGTCTGATGGCTTGCAAGAAAATACCGTCAGAATTATATCAGCTCACTTATACCAGATTTTAATTATTTTGTTCATCTTTCCTATGTTTTCCTCACATCCTAGCTACAACTGCAATATCACAAGAAAAAGATCAAAAATAAACAAAAGTATCTTTAGACTTTGCAACGATGCTATTTTGATAATGCTCAAATTACACTCTTGAATGGGTGCAAATGATCGTTGTCAATATAAAACCCAACTAGGTTGGGGTCGAATCCCACAGGGAATAGGGTATGAACGTCAATTTATTTACAAAATACTTTACTAGTAGTTTATCATTTCTGAAAGTTGGAGGTTTAAAGTTCATAAATGTATCAATCTTCACTTTCTGAATTTTTAAAGTTGTTGTCAATATAAATGGGAAACTAGGGTTATGATTACCAAAGGTTTTGAGTATTTATAGATACCAGGTAATGCTAGAGATCCTTGGAATGAGTAGAACAACAGAATATTCCTGACTATGATACTATCTGACTTATCTCTAGACCTCATCAGACAATTTATTATCTAATTCTCATAAACTTAGATAATTTATCTATATCTAATCAGATGTTATCTCAGGTAGATTAACCCAGTTACGACATTAATCATTAAACAAAAGGTTGGTAGCTTCCGAGTACCTATTGATAATTCCCGTCCTCTAGTGTATTCCTCCATTAGAAGCAAATAAAAACTAAGGCATAATCTAATGTTTGCAACCACTAGATTTCAGTTAAAACCATAGAATTTCAAGATGTTCTACCACTCTTTGAATCCGTTAAACACCTAGCATCATATCAAACCCTAATCCTTGGATCCCATAACCTCGCTAATGAAATTAGCTGCTCATGATTTGACGAAGGAAATCACAAGTTGAATTCATGATGATAATGATAAAATTACGTATAGATGGAAAACAAAAAATAATTTCTTCAATTAAATCCCAAGTTAGAAACCCAAGAATAGTTGATAAGAAAGACACTAAAAATAATTGGCAAAAGAGAACAATGTACGTGTTTCTCCCTCCAAAATTCTTGTTCTGAATAATAAAAACTTCCTTTCTTAAAATCCTAAAAACTGCTATTTATACTAAAGCCCAATTAAGGAAATAAAATAACAAAATCACAGTTGGACTCAGATTTAGGTGACACCATATTTGTGTTGGCCGTCAGGCTTCTGATGGCGTCTCAGATAGGTCATCAGAAGTGATGCCATCTTGACCTATTCTACCTCACTCTGATGATGTCCTATGATGGTTTACCATATTTGTGACAGCATGTAGCAAGTGTCGGCAGTCCTTCAGCTTATTTCACCATGTTCTACCTCACTCTGATGGCATATTCTAACGGCTTACCACACTTGTGATGACATATTGAGAATGTCGTCACACTCATACAACAACTCTTCTCCACTGTTCTTTCTGACGCTTTTTCTGGTAGCTTACCACATCTATGACGACTTGCAAGAAAATGGCGTCAGACTTATATCAGCTAACTTGTACCAGATTTTACTTATTTTGTTCATCTTTTCTATGTTTTCCTCCCATCCTTGCTACAACTGCAATATCACAAGAAAATGATCAAAAATAACTAAAAGTTGCTTTAGACTTCACAATGGTGCAATTTTTGATAACGCTCAAATTACACTCTTGAATGGGTATAAGTGATGATTGTCAATATAAAACCCAACTAGGTTGGGGTTGAATCCCAAAGGGAATAGGTTGTGAATGTCAATTTGTTTACAAAATGCTTTACTGGTAGTTTATTATTTCCAAAAGTTGGGGGTTTAAAGTTCACAATGTATCAATCTTCACTTTCTGAATTCGTACAGTTGTTATCAATATAAATGGGAAACCAGGGTTATGATCACCAAAGGTTTTGGGTATTGACAGATACCAGGTAATGCTAGAGATCCTCGAAATGAGTAGAACAACAGAATATCCCTGACTATGATACTATCTGACTTATCTCTCGACATTACTAGACAATTTATTAGCTAATACTCTCAAACTTAGATAATTTATCTATATCCAATCGGATGTTATCTTAGGTAGATTAATCCAGTTACGGCATTAATCATTAAACAGAAGGTTGGTAGCTTCTGTGTCCCTGTTGATAATTCCCGTCCTCTAGTCTATTCTTCTGTTAGAAGCAAATAAAACCTAAGGCAGAATCTAATGTTTGCAACCACTAGATTTCAGTTAAAACCACAGAATTTCAAGATGTTCTACTACTCTTTGAATCCGTTAAACACCTAGCATCATATCAAACCCTAATCCTTGGATCCCATAACCCCGCTAATAAAATTAGCCTCTCATGATTTGAAGAAGGAAATCATAAGTTAAATTCATGATGATAATCACAAACTTACGTATAGATGGAAAACAACAAATAATTTCTTCTATTAAATCCCAAGTTAGAAACCCAAGAATAGTTGATAAGAAAGAAACTAAAAATAATGGGCAAAAGAGAACAATGTACGTGTTTCTCCCTCAAAAATTCTTGTTCAGAATAATGAAAACTTCCTTTCTTAAAACCCTAAAAACTACTATTTATACTAAAGCCTAATTAAGGAAATAAAATAACAAAATCACAGCTTTGAATTTTGGTGATGCCATATTGGTGTTGGTCGTCAGGCTTCTGATGGCATCTCAGATATGTCGTTAGAAGTCATGCCATCTTGACCTGTTCTGGCTCACTATGACGATGTCCTATGACGGGTTACCACACTTGTGACGGTGTGTAGCAAATATCGTTAGACCTTCAGCTTATTTCACCATGTTCTGCTTCACTCTGACGGTATATTCTGACGGCTTACCACACTTGTAATGACATATTAAGAATGTCGTCACTCTCATCAAGCAACTCTTCTCCACTGTTCTTTCTGATGCCTTTTTTTGGTAGCTTACCATATCTCCGATGGCTTGCAAGAAAATGCCGTCAGACTTATTTCAGCTCACTTGTACTAGATTTTACTTATTTTGTTCATCTTTCCTATGTTTTCCTCCCATCCTTGCTAAAACTGCAATATCACAAGAAAACGATCAAAAACAACCAAAAGTTGCTTTAGACTTTGTAACGGTACCATTTTTGATAACGCTTAAATTACACTCTTGAATGGGTGTAAGCGATCATTGTCAATATAAACCCCAACTAGGTTGGGGTCAAATCCCATAGGGAATAGGGTGTGAACGTCAATTTGTTTATGAAATGCTTTGCTGGTAGTTTATCGTTTTTGATAGTTGGGGGTTTAAATTTCATAATGTATCAATCTTCACTTTCTGAATTTTTAGAGTTGTTATCAATATAAATGGGAAACCAGGGTTATGATCACCAAAGGTTTTGGGTATTGACAGATACCAGGTAATGCTAGATATCCTCGGAATGAGTAGAACAACATAAAATCCCTGACTATGATACTATCTGACTTATCTCTCGATCTCACCAGACAATTTATTATCTAATTCTCTCGAAATTAGATAATTTATCTATATCTAATTGGATGTTATCTCAGTTAGATTAATCAAGTTATGACATTAATCATTAAACAGAAGGTTGGTAGCTTTCGAGTCCCTGTTGATAATTCCCGTCCTCTAGTCTATTCCTCCGTTAGAAGCAAATAAAACCTAACACATAATCTAATGTTTGCAACCACTAGATTTCTGTTAAAATCACATAATTTAAGATGTTCTACTACTCTTTGAATCTATTAAACACCTAGCATTATATCAAACCCTAATCCTTGGATCCCATAACCCCGACTAATGAAATTAGCCACTCATGGTTTGACGAAGGAAATCAAAATTTGAATTCATGATGATAATGATAAACTTACATATAGATGGAAAACAACAAATAATTTCTTCAGTTAAATCCCAAGTTATAAACTCAAGAATAGTTGATAAGAAAGAAGCTAAAAATAATTGGCAAAAGAGAACAATGTACATGTTTCTTTCTCCAAATTTTTTGTTCTGAATAATGAAAACTTTTTGCTTAAAAACCTAAAAACTGCTATTTATACTAAATCCTAATTAAGGAAATAAAATAACAAAATCACAGCTAGGCTCGAATTTAGGTGACACCATATTGGTGTTGGTCGTCAGGCTTCTGACGGCGTCTCAGATATATCGTCAGAAGTCATGCCATCTTGACCTGTTCTGCGTTACTCTGACGATGTCCTATGATGGATTACCACATTTGTGATGGTGTGTAGCAAATGTTGTCAGACCTTCAGCTTATTTCACCATGTTCTACCTCACTCTGATGGTATATTCTGATGGCTTACCACACTTGTGATAACATATTGAGAATGTCGTCACTCTCATCCAGTAACTCTTCTCCACTGTTCTTCCTGGCGCCTTTTTTTGGTATCTTACCACATCTCTAACGGCTTTCAAGAAAATGCCGTCAAACTTATATCAGCTCACTTGTACCAGATTTTACTTATTTTGTTCATTTTTCCTATGTTTTCCTCCCATCCTTGCTACGACTGCAACATCACAAGAAAATGATCAAAAAAAACCAAAAGTTGCTTAAGACTTCACAATTATTTAGAGTTAAAAGCCTCAAATGTGTTAGCATCTGCTCACACATCAATACCCTTAACTTAAAAAAATTGCTTGTCCTCAAGCAACCAAAACACAACTAAGAGAATACAACGAACATTCAGCAGTCAACAACCTATTTTTAGCTCAAAACTCAGTTTACCACCTCCAAGGTCAACCAACTCAAACTATTGTGTAATTTATTGAAAAGCAACAATGTAACACAAAGGCTTCGCCCCATGGTATCACTAAGTGCCAACAATCATGCATGTAATGTACACTACCCAAACAAGCAAGTAACTTAGCAAGATACTAGTGTGCCCTCACAACAAAGAATTCCCCCTTTTCTCTCATATCAGTAATCAAGGTATAATCATGGGGATAATCACAAAGACTCTCGCACTCAGGATGAAGTTCAACCGGTGTATGCCAAATACCATAACTTGCGCTTATCGTCATTACCGAAGTGTCTAGACAGGTAAGCTAGGATTACTATAGGACTTTCTCAGGCTTGTAACGTAGGCTAGGGGCTGGTATGGTATTAAACGGTATTTAGAGTGACTATCCTCCTTGGCACTACCTTATCTTGTGGGGTCCACTTAATAACCTTTTTTCTCTCTTTTTCTTTTCTTGATCACACTTTCAGGATGGGTGCATTTCTTTTTATTCCAACAGATTTTCTTTACTTGCTCTTTTTCACCAACACCCAACCTTTTATTCTTTTTTTGATTCTTTCTTTTCTATTCTACCCTTCTTCATACCCAACTTATATCACGCACCCCTATGATAGCCACCCTTATCTTAGGATGTTTACCTACGTTGAGGTGCATAGTGTCCAAGGAGGACCAGGGCCAAAACAGGTTCATTATGATTTAAAAAGGTAAGGTGATGGGTTTCATAGAAAGAAAATGGTCAATTCAGGCTCAAATGGGGACCAAGAGATATAATGCATTACAGGAAAGGTCATTTAGGCTAAAAGTGACTTAAATTCAAAAACGTCCTATGATCCTTTCCTAAACCCTATCTCTCAACCAAGGTAAAATGAACTGGGCAAGTTCTAGATTCAGCAATACCACAGGGAACACAGTAAGATCTCATACACACTTGGTACAGAAGTATTTCACTAACTACTACTTATCTGGTTCATGCAGTTATTCAGCTGTGATTATTAAGAACAAAACTAATGCCCTAACCAGATGCTCAATAGTCACAATTTGAGGCAATTCACACAGTCATGCAAAATAAAACTTCAAAGAGGTGTTCAAAATTAAAAAAATAAAAATAAAAATAAAAAATTAGTTGACTACCTACAGAACTTGCACTACTCCTAGTTATTTAAAGAATATTCTACAACAACATGCTACCCTACACCCTCAACTTAAAATTAAAACAAAATGAAACTAAGGGTTTAGGGCGTACCTGGTAGAGATCAAGTACGAGGATCATGGGGTTTTACCCCCACATCAGTATCTCCAGTCGGGACATTTATATCTGGAGCCTGCTGCTGTGCTGGCTCAGCTACCACTATATCTGAAGGAGGTGCACTGGATGAGGCTCTTACGACTCTAGCTCGGAGCGCCTCCTCCCTTCTCAAGTGGTCCGCTAGGGACGCTTGTATTGCCCATTTTAGGTTTGCTTTGTCGGTGTCTTCTACCTCATTACTTGCTTGTGTCATCTCTTCTACTCCTATTTTCTGAGCCTTCTTATTCTTCTTTGCCTTTTTCTCAGCTTTTCCCTCATTCTCATTATCTCCTTGCCTCTTTCTCTTTCCTTCTCTCTTTTTATCTTTCATTTGTTTTTTTTCTTCTTCTGCACAGGCTTCTTAGTAAGATCAAGCAACTCTAATTCACCTTCGGGCTTCTCAGCCATATCTTCTATTATTATAATGCACTGGAGCTGTCTAATCACTCCAAACTCCGTCTTCATCTACTTAAACTCATATATGAACTGTTTAAGCTCTATACTTGAAGTCAGAAAACCTAGCAGGAAAGAAATCATAAGGCTCAAGTGCAGCCTGATTCTCTTATCTACTGCAGTTGCAAACTGCTTGTTAAAATGCTTCAGCTGAGCCTTACACCATTGAGTTTGTCTAAATATTTTTTTGAAGTTTAGAAAGTTGAAAGAAAGTCCTACTGGTGATGCAAGAGCTGATGGAGCTGACTCAGTTGCAGGTACTGAACCTACCTGTGCTGAAGGTGGTAGTGGTACTACTGCTACCTCAGGAGCTTGTACCTTCATAGTAGGCACTGAACCTGTCTGTGCTGAAGGTGGTGGTGGTACAGCTGGTGTCTCAGGAGTTTGTGCCTCCACAGTAGGTACTGAACTAGAATCTTAAATAGGAGGCTCAATTGTTACCTCTGCTCCCCTCTCAAGCCTCAATACAGGTAGATTTTGTTCACTTTTGATTGGGTTATGAGTCTTTCTAGCAGCGACATCATCATCCACACCTGCGATCTCGAGCATATTTGCTGCTCCACATAGCTTAGTGATCAGACACGAGAATGGATATGTAGTGTCAGGCCTAGACCCGAATATTTATCTCCTCAACAATAATTTAACCAAAATCTAGGGACATACCAATCACTAGACTAGCAACTAGTACGGCCCTATCATCTCTCAGTAGATCATCATTTTCTGTAGGGATCAAGTACATGCACACTACGCCCCACCAGAACTTTGCCTTAGGTGTCAGAGAAGCTTTATAGATCTTTTCATTCGGGTTGGTCAACCAAATAGGCTCTCCCTCCGCTATGTGAGTAGCCAACCATGTACACTAATTTGCCTTATTTTTTAAATGAGCATAGAATGTGGGTGAAGTATCCTGAATATTGAAGTTTAGCCCATGAAGAAACCTGTTGATTGTTGTGTCTGAGATACTCACCATCACTCTCCTCACTGCAATTTTCTCCAGTAATGGCATGTTCAATATTCTCTCACCTTCTTTACATCTATTTGCCAGGTCCACTTGGTAGTTTACATAAAACTCCTGTACTACTGCTGGGCTATAGAAATATCCTATTTTGGTAGTCCACTCTAGGCCATAATCTTGGAACTTTTTCATCACCTCTGGGTAGTTGATCAACCCTTAGGTAATGATTTGTTTTTCTTCAAAGATAGGTCTCCAAATAGGTCTCCCCTGAGTTCTACACAGACCATTAAGATATACCTTCTCAGCTCCCCGAATGAGCCATCTAACATTATCTTTAACCTCTGGGTTTTTGCATCTCACTATAGCTCTCCGAATTGGAGAATTATCATCACTTTGATTTTTTGAGAATGGTGGTCCCGATTTTGTCTCCTCAGACCCCTGCTCTTCAGATTCAGCCTTCTTAGACTCAGGCTATTCGGACTCGATTTTCTTGGAACCCTCTTGCTCAGAGGACTCACTCTCAGGTGGGGTAGTAGTTTTAGTATCATCACTATCCTCCACCTGAATGGGTTTAGGTGGAGGAGATGCCTTTGGTCTTGGTTTCTTTCTCTTCCACCTGAGAAGTGGTTCTTCATCTTCATATTCGGAGTCCTCATTAATAAGTTTCTGAACCACTTTTGGCTTCGCCACTTTCTTTGGAGTGTTAGGACTCTTTCTTTTGGGTGCCATTTTTATTCCTGCAGCAAGTTATAGTCAATTTTCAGTGTTCTAAATCATATAAATTAACAAGATGCATCAGTGGTTACTTAGAATCCCTAAAAAGGGTTCAATTCAGTTTTAATTTAGAGGCTTGATGACATCTCTTGTAAGTCATCATATTTCTAACGGCTTACCATAGACGTCGTCAGCCTCAAGCAGTGACTACTGAAATTTCTCAATTTTTGATGACATTGTCTTGTAATACGTCATACCTGTTACGACGTATCAGATATGTCGTCAGACCTTAATAGAACCTCATCTTTTTTTATTTAATTTATGATGACATTTGTGGTAAGCCGTCACAGATGTGACATCCTACCATAAATGTCGTCAGCTCAGAACACAATCCTTCAACTCTCCTTTTCATTGATTTTTGACTTCAATTTCGACTTGATTTTAACTTAAGTTGAGTTCTTGAGCTATTCTTTAGATCTTTTTTAGTTAGAACCCAGCGAAACACTAGATTCAAAGTAGCTTGTAGTTCTTTAATCCGCTTAAGTTCCTTTGAACCAAGGTTGAACTTCTCCTATTAGACATACCCAAAAGAAAGAAAAGATTTAAGCATCGACCATACCTGATTGTCGACTTCACACTTCCTTAACAATGGAGTTTAGTTCGTATGAAGTGTGAGCTTGAGGTGAGAGAATGTGGATGAGAGAAGGAAGTTGGTCACTTTGCTTTCAATCCAATATCTCATAGGAAAGGTTTTCTTTCTTAGTTATGATCAAGTTAGAGAAGGAAGGAAGATATTATATATTCTAGCTAAGAAAGAAAATAACTAAACATGGAAACCAATTAAACTACCGAGAAGGTGAAGAGTTTAAGCCTGGTCCAGGTCAGATCCAACTTAACAACTGGGCCCATAATACCTGACGACATAAAAAAATGCTGTCAGAGTTGTGGTAGCTCGTTAGGAAATATCGTCAGGGTTAGGCAGAAACTTCTTCCTACTAGACCTCTCTGACGTTATTTTCTGGTAAGCCGTCATATGTGTGACGTCTTACCATAAAGGTCATCAGGGTCCTTTTTAGTAGATAATCTTGATTTCACCACCCAGGTATTAAAAACCTAACTATAAGAATAAAAACTAACCTAAAAATGAATGAAATTAAAATTTTGGGTTGCCTCCCAATAGCGCCTGATTTAATGTCGTGGCATGACTCAGTTATCTTGGCTACTCAAACTTCACCAAGACATCATACCGATACCTTTTGTCATCCACATACAATACATCCATGGCTGCAAATACACTCATCTCTTCTTCATTCACTGTGGATGAGCGCATTTTAAACTTTGCTTCATTTTTGCCAACTCAAAACTTGAGCTCATTGAGCTCCAAATCAACTAGCACTTTCCTTGTGGCCAATAATGGTCTTCCCAGAATAATAGGTACCTCAAAATCAAAATCACAGTCTAGAATCACAAAATCTGCAGGGAGAATAAAGTCGTCCACTTTCACCAACACATCATGTAGAATACCTACAGGTCTTTTGATTGACCTATCTGCCATCACGAGTCGCATATTTATAGGAGTAGGTGCCCCTATATCAAGGCTCTTATATATGTCCAGCGGCATCAAATTAATACTTGCGCCAAGGTCACAGAAAGCTTTCTTAAATTTCACGGGTCCTACTATGTACAAAATAGTGAAAGTACCAAGATCAGGCTTTTTCTATTCTAAGGACTGTGATGAAACAACACTACAATGGTGGAGATTGTCCACCGTCTCACATCTTAATTTCTTCTTCTTCGTTAGTAGATCCTTCATAAATTTAGCATAGCTCGGCATTTGCTCAAGTGCCTCCATCAATGGCACCGTCGCTGTCAGTTGTTTCATTATTGCCATGAACTTGCCAAATTTTTCATTATCTTCTTTCTTCTTCAACCTCTGTGGAAATGAAGGCGGTGGTCTTGGCATTTGTTTTCATACCATTTCCTCTTTTTTGTCATCTTCTTTCTCTGACATGTCAACAAAGCCATCTACCTTCTCAGACTCCACTGGATTTCTTCCTTCTAATTCATCAACACTTACCTCCTTCTCCACAGCTTTACCCATGAAGGGCTAGATAATATCTTACCACTCCGAGTAGTAATCACCAAACAAGAGCCATCAATCTGCGGGTTTTAAACCATATTACTAGGTAAAGTGCCCACTTTTCTCTGGTTTAAAGTAGCCAAAAATTGGCTTATTTGTTGCTCCAACTGCTTAATAGAAGCAGAATGTGAGATAACTAACTGACTGAGGGTAGGAAACTCACTTTTCATATTAGTTACCCCCAATTTAGTAGCTTCAACTCCCTTCAACAGCTTTTCCATCATGTCTTCCATGGGCATCTTGCCAAAATTAGTAGATGTAACATCCTGACTTCTAGGAGGAACATACAAACCACTCCTGTCATTATTGTTTCTCCAATGTCCCTGATCCCTATCTTTATAATCAGGCTTGTCATGGAAAGTCCGACCTTGGTTCCCTTGGATACTAACTTGGAAACCCCCCTGATTACTCACATAGTTGGCCTCAGCATCCGCACCTGCAGATACAGTACCTTAAGAATCCACAACCTTAATTATTTCAGTCTTGCCGGATAGCAAGTGCTTAGCCAGTAAGTCTATCTACATCTTCAAGTGGGCCATATCCTGATTTCGTTCCTCATCCCTTCTACACTGTTCTGCAGTAATACCACCAGCAATCGTAAGGCTAGCTACTACAGAATCCCTAGTGTGCCAAGCTTGACTTTACTTGGTCATCCTATTTAGCATGTCAGATGCATCCAGAAAAAAGAGGTTAATGAAAAAACCACCTGCAGCATTATCGACTATTGGCTTTGTCACAGAGTTGCAAGCTCTGTACAAGGTCTCCATCAAATGCAAGTCCGTCATACTGTGGTTCAGATATTTTGTAAGTTTCTTCTTAAACCTTTGCTAACTCTCGTACAGTGCTTCAGTTGGAAGCTGTCTGAAGTTGCTAATCTCGTCCCTCAACTGTACCCTTTTGAAGGGTAGAAAGAACTATTATAGGAATTCATCTTTAACCTGTATTCAGTTGGTTATAGAATCAGGCTCTAACTCATTCAACCATATTATTGCCTCTCCAGATAGAGACAATGGGAACAACCTCAATCTAATTGCATTCTAACTCACTCCCGGATTGTCAAAGGATTTGTAGATGGTGATGAAGTTCACCAAATTTATGTTAGGATCATCACCAGGAAAGCCTCCAAATAACCCTTCAGATTCAGGAGTTGGATCATGGTACTTGTTATGCTAAACTTTGCACCTGGTGTCAACGGTGGTGGGATGATAGCACCCGTTGCACCAGCTCCGTCCATTCCTTCATCATCATCATCAGCCTCATAGTTCATAGGCTGTTGACCATATCTACCTCGAGCTGGACAATTTCTATTGATGTTTCACTGCACTGATGCAGCAACTTGCTCTACTTTTCTTGGGTTTTGAGAAATCAACAATTCCTTATCACCCAAGTCCTCATCATCAGGGTTTTGGTGATGTGCTTGTAGACCCAAATTTTGCACAATCACCTGAGCCCTAGCTAAAGCAGCTAATCTTTCTACTTCCTATTGTTTAGCCATTCTTCTAATTAGTTGAGGTTCCAGGTTGATTGGTAATAGTGGTGCGTCGGAACTTCTCATTTTTTGCATAAACAACACAGTAACTACAATAAACAAAAACAACAAATAAACGTAAATCAAGGAAACTTACCTATCAACAAATTTTGTGCACAAAATTTTCAGTCTACAACCATATTCCTCGGCAACGGCACCATTTTTGATAATGCTCAAATTACACTCTTGAATAGGTGCAAGCGATCATTGTTAATATAAAACCCAACTAGGTTGGGTTCAAATCCCATAGGGAATAGGGTGTGAACGTTAATTTGTTTATGAAATGCTTTACTGGTACTTCCAAAAGTTGGGGGTTTAAAGTTCACAATGTATCAATCTTCACTTTCTGAATTTTTAGAGTTGTTATCAATATAAATGGGAAACCAAGGTTATGATCACCAAAGGTTTTGGGTATTGGCAGATACCACGTAATGCTAGAGATCCTCGGAATGAATAGAAGAACAGAATATCCCTGACTATGATACTATCTGACTTATCTATCGACCTCACCAGACAATTTATTATCTAATTCTCTCGAACTTAGATAATTTATCTATATCCAATTGAATGTTATCTCAGATAGATTAATTCAGTTACGACATTAATCATTAAATAGAAGGTTGGTAGCTTTCGAGTCCCTATTGATAATTCCCGTCCTCTAGTCTATTCCTCCGTTAGAAGAAAATAAAACCTAAGGCATAATCTAATGTTTATGACCACTAGATTTTAGTAAAAACCACAAAATTTCAAGATGTTCTACTACTCTTTGAATCCGTTAAACTCCTAGAATCAGATCAAACCCTAATCCTTGGATCCCAAAACCTCGGCTTATGAAATTAGCCGCTTATGATTTAACGAAGGAAATCACAAGTTGAATTCATGATGATAATGATAAACTTACGTATAGATGGATAACAAAAAATAATTTCTTCAATTAAATCCTAATTTAGAAACCCAAGAATAGTTGATTAGAAAGAAACTAAAAATAATTGTCAAAAAAGAACAATATTGTCACGCCCCAAATCCTATTAAGGCGGACTGGCACCCGTTGCCGGTAAGGCTCGGGAGAACCAACCTGTAGCAATATATTACCTATGAACATTATAAGTTCCTTTCATACCAAACATGCCCTCAAAAGATAAATAGGACTAGCAAGTCAAAAGATATTGTATGACTTGGCCGTTGGAGCCACAATGTCTACGATACGATACATGACCATACTATACTTAACGTAGTCTACAAGGCCTCTAGACAAGAAACATTATCTTATAAGGGTCGGGACAGGCCCCGCCTCATGATAAGATACTATACAATGCAAAAAGATATGATAAGACTCAAAGCTCCGAAGCAACCTGGAGCTCAGTGACTGCGGTTGATGTCCTGTACTCTTACTAGGGAGGTTTATTAGCTTCTGTACCTGCAGCATGGAATGCAGGTCCCCCAAGAGGGACGTCAGTACGAAATAATGTACTGAATATGTAAGGCAACATGTACTATATATGAGATAAAAAAAAACACTCAAATGAAACCATGTACTGCTGTAGGGTAAAAGACCACCTTTATGAATATTGTGGAGTCATGTACCTTATAACAATTATGTTACTTTACTCTTATTACTTGTATAATCTGTGCACAGCATGTAATACAGATGACCAGCTGATCAGTGGTAAATCTATATCAGGATCGACCCATGCTAGGCTTTCCTTTCACCCCTGGGATACCCCCTATAATACTGGGATTGACCCATGCTAGGTGATTGTTTCACCTCTGGGATACCACCCATCAGAAGCAACTGTAGACATAAATCTTCTTATTACTTTTGAGATGAATCTTTGGTGGTCGTAACATTTGAGCTATAAGACTATAAGCATGACAAATGACAAGTATGTGTCCATGTAACATCATATCATAATGAAAAGAGTGGGTTGTACAATTAGTGAAACATGTAGGACATAAACAACGTATGAACTTTATTTAGCTAAAAAGAAGACTCATATGTCATGGTACCCAATGTATGTATGCAGCAGTGACAATGCTCGAATCTGGACACACAAGTACATGTTAAAGAGTGGAGTGGTTATGTCGAAGTTTGTAAAGATCTCTATGTGCCAATGAAGACTTTGGATTCCATGCCAAATAATAAGAGATCGAATAGCCTTACATACCTCGACATATCAACTTGTTTTTACGTCGAAATGACTTCTTTTCTTCCAACTATTTATCTACAATATCATGTTTTAAAGCTAGTATTAGCAGCTAATCAATGCATCTGGACAGCCCAATCTCACAAGACACAACACTTTGGCAACAAACGTATAACCATCAACTCAATGGTGTTATTCCGACTTTCTCAATTCTAACTGTATTCAACCAGCATACATTATCATATACATGATTTATACAGCCTATATTAGCTCTATAACATGCTGGCAACATTCCATACCTACAACACATAACCATTTTACTAAACGCTCAACTAAGAAGCACAACATCTCGTCGTCTCCCTACATTTCATCGTTAACAATTCATACTTGTCCCAACTTTGAACCAGATGCTCCCAACATATATATACATCAAATAAATCTTAACATAGTCACAAAATAGCTCAAAACGTAGGGGGAAACGTGAAACAACAGCCCCCTCAACAAAACAGTCCAATATCATTTTGGAAGCACATAAGATCATATAAGGATACTTGTTTCCAAAGAACTAGCAAAACAGTCCAGAAACCTTGGAAACCATATACACACTATAACATGTTAATAACCTCAACTTTATATCATATTAAAGTCAAAAATCAGGGTAAGAATCGTTCCAAAGCCAAGAAAACCAAACAACAACTTTCAGGACACAAGCTGTCCAGAAATTCCTGCACAGTGAACCAGCCAACTTATCTTGTTTTCCATGGAAAATTCATATCAAATATATGGTTATTTTTACATACCTTAACTCCCAAGGTTTAGGTCTAATTCAAGAACTCAAAAAGTAGCCTTTGGTTGCCTTCCAAGGTGAAGAAATGCCAAGAGAAACTTAGAGAGAACAGCTGAAATTTTTTTTGGTCTTTTATTGATTAACCTAGGGAGCTCGGTTTTGGTCCCTTTTTAAGGAGACTTTAGACCGACTTTCTCCTTATATTTGCAGCTGATTAACTCAAATTGGTCAATGACTAATTTTCCCCTTTCACTTGGGCCTTTTGGATCTCTAAATCAATGGGCTTTAGTGGCCCATTTCCTTAATCTTTCTTGCACTTTGTTTGGGCCCAATCTTGTTAGTAGTGAATGAATGTAGTTGGGACTATTATATAAAAATTTTGGGCTGAACATCTTGGCCCAATATAATGTTAAACCATTGGCTTAAATAGCCTCCCTAACTTGGGCTTCGTTTGTCACAAGACTTGGAAAGTTTCGGCGTTAAGCCTTGTCTTCGTTCCCCTTTCTTTTTTACTAACGTCTAGACTTCAAGTGAGTTCACTTATGAATGAATTCTTCTCCCTCATGATATATAATTTTTAAGCTAAGCACACAGGTGACTCACCTGCTAGCTTCCTAAGTTCCATAAGCATGTCAATGATTTTCTCCGTTTAAGGCCACAGTCTCTAAATAGATTTCCATATAGTGCCCCAATCCAACACTTGAACACTTAAAAAATTTTGGTAGTAATTAAATCAAGTCGTATGTCATTTTATGTGAACATTACTAGTACATGTAAAATGTGGGGTGTTACAAATATACATATTTCTCCCTCCAAAATTTTGTTTTGAATAATGTAAACTTCCTTGCTTAAAACCCTAAAAACTACTATTTATACTAAAGCCTAATTAAGGAAATAAAATAATAAAATTATAGCTGGGCTCGAGTTTAGGTGACACCATATTGGTGTTGGTCGTCAGGCTTTTGATGGCGTCTCAGATATGTCGTTAGAAGTCATGTCATCTTGATCTGTTCCACCTCACTCTGATGATGTCCTATGACAGCTTACCACACTTGTGACGGCGCGTAGCAAATGTCGTCAGACCTTTAGCTTATTTTACCATGTTCTGCCTCACTCTAACGGCATATTTTGATGGCTTACCACACTTGTGATGACATATTGAGAATGTCGTCACTCTCATATAGCAACTCTTCTCCACTATTCTTCTTGATGCCTTTTTCTGGTAGCTTACCATATCTTTGATGACTTGCAAGAAAATGCAGTCAGACTTATATCAGCTTACTTGTACCAGATTTTACTTATTTTGTTCATCTTTTCAATGTTTTGCTCCCATCCTTGCTACAACTGCAATATCACAAGAAAACGATCAAAAACATCCAAAAGTTTCTTAAGACTTTGCAATTATTTAGAGTTAAAAGCCTCAAATGTGTTAGCATCTACTTACACATGAATTAGCAGGCAGGGCTTGGTATTATTTTCTTGATGGATTTAGGATACTATCAACTCACTATTTCTCTAAAGGACCAAGAAAAGATGACGTTTATTTGCCACTATGGGACTTTTACATTCAAGAGTATACCATTCGGGTTATACAACGCTCATACCATCTTTCATAGGTATATGATTTCCATATTCTCTGACATAGTGGAGGACATGATTGAGGTATTCATGGATAAATTTTTAGTGGGTGGGGATTTATTTGTTGACTATTTGGACTATTTGGCCAGTGCTCTATAGAGGTGTGAAGAATGCAACTTGGTGTTTAGAGGGAAAAATGCCACTTTATGGTGAAAGAAGCACTGTTCTCAAGCACAAGATCTCCAAACATGGTATTGAAGTGGATAAAGCTAAGATTGAAGTAATTGAAAAATTGCCACCACCAGTTTTAGTCAGAGGCATCCAGAGTTTTTTGGGCCATGTAGGCTTTTATAGGAGGTTTATTAAGGACTTCTCTAAAATTGCACATCTTTTGTGTAAGATTTTAGAGAAAGATTTGAAATTTTTGTTTGATGATGTGTGTCTCAAGGCCTTCAAATGCCTTAAGAAGTGGTTGATTTCGGCGCCTATCATTATGTCTCTTGACTGGTCTGTACCTTTTGAGGTTATGTATAATACAAGTAGAGTATCCTTGTGTACTGTTCTTGGAAAAAAAAGAGAGAATATCCTTCATCCTATCTACTATGCCAACAAGGCTTTAAACCCCACATAGAAAAATTATACAATTATAGAGAATAAGTTACATTTAGTGGGTTTAGCCTTTGAAAAATTTCAATCTTCTTTGATTGGGACTAAGGTCATGGTCACATAGACCATGCAACATTAGGGTACTTGATTTTGAAAAAATATTCCAAACCGACATTAATTCATTGGGTTCTCTTAGTGTAAGAGTTTGATTTTGAAGTGAAGGACCAAAAAGGAACAAAAAACCATGTTGCAGATCACTTGTCCAGGATTGAGGATAAGGCAATGCAAAAATTAGTGGATGATATTGATATAGATGACACTTTTCCAGATGAGAGGGTCTTTGCATTATCTCCAAACCTAATTCCCTAGTTTGCTGATTTTGGGATGAGTCATATCTGTTTTGGATTTGTGCTAATGGTGTGATTCAATGATGTATCCTAAAGATGGAGATGATGTGCATTCTGGAAGTTTTTCATTCCTCACCAGTTGGGGGTCATCATAACGGTACCCTCACAATCCATAAAATTATGTAGTGTGGGTTTTAATATCTTATAATTTACAAGGATGCTCATGATTTTGTGCATTCCTGTGACCAATGACAGCGTCAAGGCAATGTTTTATGATGCCATGAACTCCCCATGACACCTATTCTGGAGTTGGATTTGTTCAATGTGTGGAGGGATTGATTTCATGGGTCAGTTTATGAGCTCCTATGGCATGAGGTATATTCTAGTAGTGGTTGACTATGTGTCAAAATAGGTGGAGGCAATTGCGCTACCAGACAATGAATGCAAAAAAGTATCACTACCTTTTTCAAGAAAAATATCTTTTATAGATTTGACACTCCACGCGCAATTATTAGCATCGGTGGGTCTCACTTTTACAACTGGCTGTTTAAACCCCTGCTTGATAAATATGGTGTAAGGTATAAGTGGCAACACCTTACCATCCTCAGACAAACAAGCAAGTTAAGATCTTTAATAGAGATATCAAGTACATATTAGTGAAACTGTGAATGCCAATAAGACTGGCTGATCAAGGAAGTTAGAAGATGCTTTGTGGGCACACCATACAGCTTATAAGACCCCCATAGGTACCTCCCCATATTAGCTCATATAAGGGAAGGCATGCCACTTGCCTATTGAACTTAAGCATAAGACATTATAGGTGTCAAAAAGGCTAAATTTTTAGTGGTGTAATGTAGCAAACTTGAAGTTGAGCAAGGTCAAAAAGGCTAAATTTTTAGTGGTGTAAGGTATAGTCTTTTAGTTAGGGGTGGGTCATACCATAGCCACCACAGGTTTTTGTTACCATGCATCTTTTTCTATCGGCTGTAGTATGATTATAGAAACAAAATGTCTAGGTTAGAATTTGTTTTGTATTGGGTTATGTTTTTCTGTAATTAGGAGATTTTTTAAGTATTTAGGGAAGTTGTCATGTTTTTTGATTGATTTTTTGAGAAAAATGACACCTCTCTAAAATTTTATTTTAAAACTCTATGAATGTATATATGTCTGAGCAGTGTGGACCTTGTTATGGTATTAGGATTAGGGACATAATAATCATTTGCTGACAATTGCATGAACTGGATAAGTAGTAGCTTGTAATATTGACTCCATGCCATATATGTGTGAGATGCTACTTAGTTCCCTTTCTATGTTAAATCCAGAACTTGCACGGTTAGTCTTGCCTAAGTTGTAGGATAGTTGGTTAGGAAAGGATCATAGGCCATTTTTTTTATGTTAGTCCACTTTTAGCCTAAATGACCTTCCAAGTGTAAATTGTATCCTTTGATCCCTAAGTTTGAGACTTATAGGCTATTTTTCTTACTGCACCTTTCACCTTCCCATTTATGTTGCTATAATCTATTTTTGCCTGTTCTTCTTTAGACATTGCACACCTCAACTCAGGCAAATCACCTAAGTTGAGAATGGTTATCATAGGGGTGTATGATGTAAAATTGATATGTAAAAGGGTAAAATGAGAGAAAAAGATTGTAAGGCTAGGTGTGGTAGAAATAGATAAAAAAAGAAAAGAAATATTATAAAAAAATTAAAAAAAAATGAATAAAGACCACACCCAACCTAAATGTGTAATAAAAGAAAAAAGGAGAAATAAGGGTGGAATAAAAATAAACATAGTTAAGGAGTGTACCACAAAGTTAGTGTAGCTCCAATGAGGCTTAGTCACTCAATATCCATATGTACCATACCAGCCTTACAAGCCTACATTACAAGCCGAGAAAATTCATATAGTGATCCTAACTTGACTGTCTGAAAGCTAAGGTAAAGAAAATAAGGGCAAACCTATGGTATTTGATGTACATTGTTTGGAACTTTTTTTTTGAGTATGGGTGTCTTTTGACTATCTCTGCATTAATATACATTATTTCATATGAGTGAGTGGGACTTCGTTGGTGTGAGGGAACATGAGTCATATTGCTAGCCGCTTACTTGTTTTGGGTAGTGTAACTTATATATACATGCATGATTTTTATTTGCTAATGTAATGCCATATATTGATTCAATTGTGTTACATTGTTGCGCTTCATAGTTATACTTTGTTGGTTTTGAAAGGTTAAAATAGGAAAGGGTATTGTGGTTTGATCCTAAAGTGTTGATCGACTGCCTTGAATATCTTAGATTTCTCTATTTAAGCATCGTGTTTTATTTTGGTTTGTTTTATTGTATTGTGTTGCCGGAGGACATGCAAAAGTTCTAAGTTGAGGGTGTTGATGTGATATAGAAATATAGCACTTTCGATACTAAGAATGATGAAAATATGCAAGTTTCTTAAGCAGTTTTGTTAGATATGATGTGTTTTGGGTATGTTTTGTAGGAAACTAGGTTTTGAATGCTAAGTTCAAGTAAAATAAAAAAAAATGGAGTTTTTGGCTACTTACTTGAGCAATTTTTGGGAATTTATGGCTTTTACCGGGTGTGTATAACCAAAGCATGTACCATAAGTTGATGTCAGAAGCTTGGTTGCTAGAATTTGAAGACCTGGCATTTACCTATGTTTACATGTGGATCATATGTAGCACTTATGGTATGTATGTGACTAAGGTAAGTACTAAATTTAAAGATCCAGAGAGTGCAAGAGCTGAAGGAAAACTTCTGGCACTTACTTATGTCTACATGTGGAACGCAGTGGGTAAGGTAAGTACCAGAAGTCCAAAGTCCAGAGACTGAACAGTGTAGGAAAAGTTTTTGGCACTTTCAGACCACATGTGGTACTTGCATACCGCTTGTGGCCCAAGTAAGTTTTCCTCAACCATTTTTGTTCTTTTTTGACCGGGCTTTGATTTTTAGGGTTTACTCATGTACTATAAATATCCTTTATGAGTTTTTTAGTAGAGGTTACAACACATATTTGATTTTGAGATCCATATTTGGTCTTAGAATTACTTTGTATTTATTTTGATTGTTAATTAAGTTTAAGTTTGGGTTTTTCAATTGTTGATTATTGTGTGATTGTTGAATTTTTTCAAATATGAATTATTTTAATAGTTACACAAGCATGAGTAGATTATCTCCCTTAGCTCGGGTTATAGGAACCCTGGCTACATAATGAAGTAGGGGAGGTGTTTAATCCTTCTAGAGTATTATTGCTACATGTATTGGTGTTTTCTTCATTTTGATTGATTTCATAATGGGTCCACACATTATTATCTAGCCTTTATTCACTACAAACCTAAGAGGGAAGTAGATATTGGGAAAAGGAAATCACAACAGTAGTTTGGGGTTAATTGTCGAAATAAGCTTATTTGTACTATCTTTTTAAGCCAGTTAAATCCCATCCAATCAACTTGAGACTGAGAGGAGATAGTTGTAACTGGGGTCCAAGGTAAGGGTTAGTAATGTGATACTCTAAGATCGAGAGGAGATGAGTGAAATTTACCAAATGGTGCCGAGAGACGGTTAGTGATAGCTATCTTACCAGACTCTACATGCGCAACAGTTGTATTGAGAACGAGAAGTTTAAAAAGTTAAAAGAAAGGGGGTAAACAACCCTAATCTTTGTCTACGACTGAATTACAACCAGAGTTAATATTAGTTACTTGTTCAACATAGTCACTACAAAACCCCTCATTTACTTTTCCAGTTCTGCCCGTTGATTACAACAGTTAAGAGCCACAATTCCACGTATTCCCTTGGGATTAGACCCCAACCTTTATTAGGTTCATATATTTTACAGGGACTGCATAATCTTCAAATTGAAGGTGTAGCTTGGGCGTGATCATTTGGCTGAAGGTTTTACTCGTAGCCAATTTCGACCAATAAAGACTTCAATATAGGGAATTGACTCTAAAAATCAAATGAACTACCTAGTAACCAGGCTATCCATTATATGTCATGACCCAATTACTTAGGTCATGATGGTGCCTAATATAACCCACCAGTAGGCAAGCCAATCCCGTAGTCCAAAACAACTAGTAATAGACTACCAAATATATATAAAAAAGAAATTGTGGAATATATGAAATAAAAAGCAATTATATAATATAATCCCAAAACTTGGTGGTATCAGTACAAGAGCTGCTAATAATACAAGAATACAAAGTGAAGTTCAACTGAATACACTGATATAACTTATTTTCGAATACAACATTAAGACTAGTATAATACATAAGAGAGAGATAGGTAATACTTCAAACGTTAGGAGCTCACTCTAAGTCTCAGAACCATAGCTGCTCTGCGCGACACATATAACAGTGGTGATAACCCATACTATAATCTGCAGGCTGCAGAAGTGTAGTATAAGTACCAAAATAATAGGTACTTAGTAGGCATCATTAGCCAACTATGATTAAGTCATGATATAAAGATGTTATAATGCAAGATAATCATAACTAATTCAAGGTATAGAATCGAACCTGAATCATCTCTATCATCACTGTGTATAATAAGTAATCAAAACAAAATAACAATATAGCATAAGGCATCAAAGCATGCCAATATTGCTGTACATAACAAGTAATAAATATCGAAATAAAAATATAACATAAGGCACCAATGAATGCTAATATCGCTATACATAAGAATTGGATAATTCAGAATAATAATGTATCATAATACATCAACACAAGCAATCACAAGTACAAAGTTGGCTCCCATACGCCAACTAGTGTATAAAGTAAAGAACTCATCACAACATCCCATACAACTGGATAGTACACGTAAGAGAAATATTGTAAAGGAATCTAATCAACAATATATCTAAACTCCATCGTTATTCAATCGTCATTCCATGCTTACCATCAATCGGTCAATTTTTCAGCATTCCACAATTATGATCAATATTCATAATTAAGCAATGTATTATAGAATATGCATTACCATAATAATATCATCATTTAGACAACTATATTCTCGGTACACGCTAATAAATCTTTATTAGCTAGCCAACACTTATTTACTAATCCAATTACTCACTTGTCATCATGTACGTTCTAATTGTTATTTGTGCACTATTTACCACATAATCACTATTCATGGGTCAACAACTAGTCATTCTTCACCAACTAGTCAATAACTAGCACATAGCCAAAATTTATTACTAAGACATATTTATCAACTAGCCAATATTTGTTTCTAGTCATCACAAACTCACTAATCACCATTGATCCAATAACCGCTAATCACTAATTATTCACTATTCAATTTATTGACTAAAAACCATTTAGTAATTAACATCACTAATCCATAAATCCTCATTTGGCAACTAGTTAGCATCATTACTAAATCATTATTATCAACTAATAATCATTGCAATAAGTCTTCATTTACGCTAAACACAATCATAGCTTAATCATCATAATTACTAGTCATCAATACCACTAGTCCTCATTATTTCTAAGGTCCTCATTATTTCTAAGGTTCAACTATCCATAAGTCATTATTAACCTCCTAATTACTTTTCACTACTAATCATCTTTTCAAACTTAAATCAACAACTATACTACTTATACCTTGATCACTAGAAAACTATGGTCGATATATCTAATATTAACATTATACCCCACTACACATAAGCATAAATAACATATAGTTTCCATACATAGGTCTAGCCGGACTTGAACCGGTAGATGTACTCATAGGCACATCAATAATCATCCTTCGGTAGATGTACTCATAGGAAAATTAATAATCATCCACCGACCTTTCCGAGTATCATCATATCATCATAATATCCCCTGGCCTTATCGGGTATGATTAAGTCATCATAATATTCTCTGGCCGTACCGAGTATCTTCATATCATCGTAATATCCCCGAGTTTTGCTGGGTATCATCAAATCATCATAATATCCTCCGACCTTGATGGGTATCATCATATTATCATAACATCTTCTAGCTATATCCATTCTCATCATATAATCATAATATCCTCTGGCCTTGCCGGACTTCATCATAATATCTATATTAATATCAAGAATAAAGATCAAGCCTCATGAGGGCAAAAGTAAAGGACAAGCCCCACGAGGGCTAAAGTAAAGAACACGCCCCATGAGGGCTAAAGTAAAGAAAAATCCCTACGAAGTCTAAAGTAAATAAATATAAGGAGAAGCAAGAAGAGCGCACCTCTATATTTTCTCATTCATCATCAGTGTAATATTATCAATGAGTGTATATATGTAAAATGAATGTTATAAGTGATAAGTCAATAATATGGTCCATTATACTATGGGCATAACCATAAGAATTATCATGACCAATAGCCCACAGTTAACCTATTCATTGGCCCACTATTAGCATAAATAAAGTTTATCACTAACTTCAAAAATATCAAATCCATGGCCTAATCTATAGCTTATTCATAACATAGTCGATATCGTACTTTATGGATTAAGCTAGGTTATAGTCAAGGGACCATTCAATAAGGTGTTCATTGGCCTATTCAATATCCAAGCAATAGCCTAATCAATAGCCCAAGTAATAGCCACATCCATGGCTTAATGAATAACATGGTCATGGGCTTCTTTAATAACATAAATAATAGCTCATTATGGCATAATCAATAAATTTAATATCAAGGTTCCTCAATATTTCCTTAAGGAGTATTTTTTGGGCATTTGATGACATTATAGCTATACCTTCTCTTAGATGATGATACAGTCACTACCAAATATAGTATCCCAACAAAGGTTGGGGTCGAATCCTAAGGGAATACATGGAATCGTGGCACTCAGCCATTATAATCAATGGGAAAAACTAGAAAAGTAAAGAGGGGATTTGAGTATCAATGTCGAAGTAGTAACGAATATCAACTTTAGTTGTAATCAGTCGTAAGTGAAAACTAAGATTTTGTTCCCTTAGTTTCTCAACTCCGTAGGCTTATCATGCTTTGTTTAACCAATTTATAAGTTATTTGCCTTCTACAGTATTTTGGATGAGTAGAAGAATTTCATCCTTTACCTTTTGAGTCTTAGGATATCGCTTTTCTAACCCATAAAGGATTCTTTATTGTACAGGGAAGTCTTGGTAGGGATTTTGGATTGATAAGACCATCAGTTGTGGACTAAGGATGTGGCTTTGGTAAAGGTTCTATGGAGAAACCAAAAGTCTGAAGAAGCTACTTGGGAAGCTAAAAAGAACATGAAGTCCAAATACCTATTCCTGTTTCCTGCTTTGAATAATCGTGCTTGAGGTATATGTATTCCTTAATATCTTTGTTTTCTATATTTCTTAAAGCTATGTGTGGATGTATAGGGAGTCAAATCATTCTACTAAATGCCTTGTCCTATCATTCAAGGATGAATGATCCTAAGGGGGTATAATGTAACACCCCAGGTTTTTGGTCCTTGGAAATTTCTGAAATTTTACCTTACTTTCCTGACTACGACTTAACCTACGAGTCATAGAGAGTCATGATGAGTCATTAGGAGCTAAATCATAGTCTGACTAATGTGTGTGGAAAAGTCTTTTTCTCTAAGTACGGGTGGCTCACTATGAGTCACAAGGACTTTTTATAGGTCATTGTGTACAAATCATAAGATGTCACGTATATACCCAAATGGCTGTTGTGTTGACTACGATCGGACCTACGAGTCATAATGTCCCATTATGAGTTGTATTAGGTGAGTCATAGGGTCAACAATATGTGTGTGCCCTAGAAGCTGTCTTGGCTATGACTCATGGTGATGAGTCATAACGGATCCCTATGAGTCTTATAGTAAACCATAGCCACCGATGACTCAATTTTAGATTTTAATTTAAGAGCACTTCGGATAATTCTCTTCTTACCTAATTAAAGACCCATGTTCATAAAGCTGTCAAAGGGGTTAGTCCGCATTTATAACATAATTAAACACTCACAAAACTCTCTCTAATTCTCTCAAGCAAGATACTTAGGGTTTCCAATAAATAGGTTATCTAAGGGCTCAAGGGTTGAATTTTTCTTATAAAAATTAGTATTTCAGGCATGTTACTCTTCCTTAATTATTATTTTATGAAAGGAATATATTAAATTGGTTTTATTAAATTTTTTGAATGTGGATTTTCAACATGGTTTAGGGTTTTGACATGGTTGCTTCTTAAATTACTTTCCCATGATTTATTATGCATTATTGATGCTTTATTAATGGTTTTGAACCTGTGGGATGCATGTGTATGGTGAATATACTAAGGGGTCATGTTGTTTCCTAAATTGATGCCTTAAAACTAGAATTGGTTTTGAATAATGGTGTTCCCTCAACCTACTTGTGTAGTTAGCTTTGAATTGTGAAAATTATCACTTGGTTTGAATTACTCACCTATGTTATTGTATTGCATTATTGGTAAACTAATGAACATGGATTTTAAAGGCTTTGTTGTCTATCATATTAATGAACAAAGGAGGCGGGGCATTTCCCCTAGATTTTGATATTTATGAACAAAGAGGTGAGGTATTCCCCTAAGTTTTAATGTGATTGTTATGGCATAGATAAAACCTTGCAAGTGTTTGGGTATGATGATACCCATGGTGTGCCTTAATGGTTGGTTCATTGATTAATATATGGTTTAGGTGAAACTTGCTTTAAATCAGGCTTAATGGAGGTTATGTAGTGAAGTCGTCATGGTGTGGGTCTTGGATAACTTGTACTGGAAACTTGTGTTTGCCAATATGAGGTTTGTTCTTA
The DNA here is from genome assembly GCF_002878395.1 of Capsicum annuum. Lineage (NCBI taxonomy): Eukaryota > Viridiplantae > Streptophyta > Magnoliopsida > Solanales > Solanaceae > Capsicum > Capsicum annuum. The sequence continues at coordinate 52,650,233 of NC_061117.1, forward strand.
ATGACCTGTGTGCTCATGTCTCACTTGATTTATATTTTGGGATGGCTAGTCGCCTTGATGGCTTTAGCCTTCCCTCAAATTTTCCTAAGTTTGTACGACTAACACACACTAGGGCCATTTCAGTAGTGAGAGTTGAACCATATAGCCCGTGGGTGCCTATTATAATGGTTGAGCTACATAGTCTAGGATAATGTTTTACTTCATGCTAAACCTTGTTCCCTATTTTGGGATATTATTTATATATGTATTATTATATGGTTCATGTGATATTTGAAATGGTTTACTTGACATTATTTTGTCCCTTATACCCAAGTTGCATGCTAGTGTTCACCCCACTAACCATCTTCGAATGTTGTATCCCCACACAATACAAGAACCAGAGATACTAATACTTTTCTTGGGCAGAGTTAGGTAGATTGGCTCAGTTTGTCGATTCATTATGGTGAAGTGGTGATCTTCCATTCTCTAGAATACTTAAGAAATTTCATCAGTTCCTTTCATAGACTAGAATTAAGAGTTTACATTATCATTAACATTATCATTGTCATTGTCAGAGTCGGGGACATGTCTCGACCAAGAATGGTTTTGGTTTTCTTTACTAGAGGCTTTATTGGATTACTGTTGACTTGGGTAGTGATGGTTGTTTGTTTTGTGGTCGGTTGTTGATTTTTGGTTTTAGTTACAGACATATCTCTTATTCCTTGAGTTTATTTCATGCTAATTTGTTATATGTTCTGAATTCGGCCATTATTGGGCAGTGTGTGGTGTTTTGGTTAAGTTTGGGGTGTGGTCTTCGATCCACGGTGGACTTGGGATACACTTTATGGCCAGGCCCTAGTTTGGGTTATGACATAAACTCTATGCTCTGATACCAAGTTTGTAATACCCCAAGAAAACTCCCTTGACATCACACGGTGCTTAGAACACAAGTAATCCCAAGCTAACCCATAATACTAGAATAATTTGTGAGTAACTGAATAAAATGTATAAAATTTGAAATAATAAGCAATAGAGATGTCATTGCCAGAACTTGTTTATTACAAAACTGTTTGAAACATTTACAATATTGAAATATACAAAACAAATATGAAATTAAATGCATCAACTCTAACTGACTGTCTATAAAGCCTATACTAATAATGACTTAAGGTAGCCGGGACATGACAGCCAGCTATCCCTAATCATTATGACTGAATAAAAATGGTACTTGAACTATAATTGACTCGAGTGTTGATGATTAGTGATTTTACCACTCATTCATACATATTACCTTATTTTGGATGAATAAATGAGATATAATTATGATTAAATGCAATAATATCCACTATTTGCAGGCGTAAAGTTGAAGGGTTGGAAAGATGTGGATTGGAGCTCAAAATGATTAAAAGGGAGCAAGAAAGTGTAGTATAAGACTTGGAGCAGAAACATGCCTCAGTTACCGTGGTCGCGGTCTGGCGACCGTGGTTGTGACATTCAAGTAGAAGTCAAGAAACTGCGGTAGCAGAAGATATTCATGGTCGCATAGCCGCGGTCGCGGCCAGACCCGCGCAATCGCGGTTTAGCAGAAAATGGCAGCCCAAGGGAAAATCTGGAAATGCACGTGGCTAATCCCAATTTTTTGGTATCTCCCCCATTTTTATCTTTGTGTAAAATTGGTTTGAATTTAACTCGTGTCTATTATTTTGAATCAACTTTACTGCCACTTATATTGTTCCTCGTGGATTTGACCCTGACTCTAAAGTTGGGTTATATTGACAACGACCGCCTTGCACTTTAATTGACGTGTAAGTTGAGCGTTATCAAGTCCTCAAATCAAAAGAACTCATCACCTGCTGGCTGAAAGCTGCGAACTGTCTGATTATGATGTATGGGCTACAACTGGTACCTGCATTATTAAACAATATAGCCACATAGATTTATATATGGTCAGTGTTTTTGGAATGTACTGAGTATGTGAGGTTGAGTGCAATGAGTAAATCTAAAGCTGACCATACTTTCAAATCATGCATGCTAAGTTTAAAAGGACTCACCTTGATTGTGAATAGAATTGAAAGATGAATATCATAAAATATGAATAATAATGCATAATTTGATAAGCTGAGTGAGTCATTACACTTAATTTCTAAAATCTTTGTTTTTGTTTTCTTGGTAGGAGATTCTTATAACCGACATAAACCACGTGATATATTATGGAGTCCAATGTCTTACCCATATTAAGGAGAACTATTATACCCTTGCCACCAGAATAGAACCTTAACTTAGAGTGATCACTAAACATAGCCCATATTGGGTAAAGGAGAGGACACTTTCTGGCAAGGCCCCTAAACCTATAGTGGCATGTAATTTCTAGAGACTAGGATTAGTTAAACCTATATTCCCCTCTCGATGCTAAATACTACTCTTACAGCATATACTTGTATGCTCATACTTGTGAAATCCACCTTAAAATAGAATATAGGTTTATAAATTGTATTCATGAAGAAACTTGGAGATTTCATGTCTTATCTGAGAACATAAGATCAAAACTAAACTTTAATCATGTTGTTAAACTTGTATCTTGAACTTATAAGCTTAAGCTTCTTGTAAACTCAATAACTTATGATTAAACTTGAAATCATTCACTATCTTATAGAAACTCCATATCAATATATCAAACACAATACTTAAGATCACTTTCTTGGATAGAAATATGAGGAAACATGAAATAATATGTAAAAGTAATTTTCAATTCATGAGTAAGCATAAAAAACTCGAATCATAACAAAAGTGGGTATAAACTCCAGTAAGTCACTTTCATCAAAATCAGTTAAAAATTAAAACTATTGGGCACAAGGATGGAAGAGTATCCTTGTTCAAACCCCACATACTTGAATTTCTTGATTTCTTGAAGGAAAACTTTACTGTGGATCCTTGGAAGTTGAACTTTAGGAATAATCCCTAACTTATTTCTCTTGAGAGTGGAAAACAGAATAAGTATTTAAAAACTGCCTAATGATGAGTAGAGAATATTTATTTGGTTATTTAAGTCATAGGGTGGGGTTTCATGAGAGAAAAAACCAAAATACCCCTAAGGAAATAGGACAAGATTGCAGGACTTTCTCAGTTGACAACCCGTCAGTTTGTTGACAACTCATTAACCTAGTCATCAATCTCTAGCTGGATTTATCCATTTACTGGTTAAGGTTGATGACTTGAGTTGACAGCTCTTCACCTATCTGATGACTTGTTAACTTAGTCATTACCTCATTGACAGCTCGTCAACTTAGTCGCCACCTTCTAGGAGACAGATACTTCCAAGTAAAATAAGTATAACTTTCTACTCCAATATTAGATTAAGGTAAAATTAGATAAATTGGAAGAAGACTCAAAGATATTTAATTTGATATATAATAGGCAACCTAAATCATTATATTCTAGAAGTAATGGTCATTGGAAATTGATCCAATTAAGGGCGTCTACTAAAACTCAATAGGTAGAAAAGTTCTCAAATTTACTTTGAGTTAGGAGATAGTTGTGACCTTAATTCATCTCCAAAGATGTTCCTATACTATATAATTTATCACCACACTTTTATTGACATTGAAATCATTTGGTTTAGGACTATACACATAGGAACAATGGTTCAAATTCTAGCCCGAAGATGTGGGGTATTAGAAATAACCATAGTCATGATGCTTTTCTGAGTGTTTCTAATCCCGTAATACAATTTACTGCTCCCTAATTCCCATTCAATATTCTATGGAACTATGACTACCATCTATTTCTAATGAGTAACTCTCCTATCATCTCATCATAATGATTACCTCATTCACCAATACTTTATCATCCTCGTCTTTGATACACTTTACTTGGTCAAGATCCCAAGAACTTCTCTACGTGGACTTGGAAAGCCTACAAAACTTCTTATCCAACCCTTTATCCTAAAATTATTTATATCAGCTATCGAGAGCCATATTTTTTGCCATCATAACTGCTAACTTAGACTCCTTCCTAGATATCTTGTACATCGCCCTATTCATCCACTTATCCTATTCATCCTTACACTCTACCAACTTTGCATAAGCCTCTTTCTTATCCTCTATATTTTTACTTCTAAATTCCACCACTAGTTTCTTAGATACCTGCCAGATTATCTCTTTAACACCTATCTAGTCATCTAAAAAATGCAACTAGCTGTCGTACCTCATACACTATGTGTATCCTCTCGACTCTTCCAATCCCCTATAACCATTAGTTTCTCCCTTAGATCTAGGTTACTAGTCATAGTCAAGCTACCTATTTAATTCTTGGCTGGTCTACCACACCCATCTTTTCTCTATCCTTCTTAATCTCTAAGTCTGTCACAAAAATCCTATGTTGAGTCAAAAGATTTTCACTCATTATACCCTTACAATTTTTACAAAGACCTCTATCACTCTTTTTAAGAATTAAAAAGTCTATATGAATCTTTTCCACCAACTATAAAAGGTAATCAGGTGTATCTCTTTCTTTAGGAAGCTTGAATTTGCTACTAACAACCCAGAGGCTCTAGCAAACTCCAAAAGTAAGGTTCCTCTTTTTTCTCTCATCAAAACCAAAGACTCCATGAACATCATCATAAAAATTTAGAGATGACCTCATGTAACTATTGAAATCTCCTCCTATGAAAACCTTTTTGGTATTCGGTACACCTCTCACCACTTCATCTATTCCTTCCTAAAAACTCTTATTCTCTTCCTTATTTGATATCGCATTTGAAGTGTAAACACTAATATTGTTCAAGGTAGACCCTCTAATGACTAATTTAATCGATTTTATCATATCATTGAGCATTCTAACCTCTACTACTTGCTCCCTATGATCTTTATCTACTAATATTCTAACTCTATTCTTATTCTTATGTTTCTCGAGTACCATAACTTATATCCATCCACTTCCTATGCCTTAGTAAGTATTTATTTGGTCTCCTAGACACAACTACATTAATTCACTTCTTTGAATATCCATGTAACACCCCAATTTTCTAAATTGGAATGATACACGGTGCTCATGGCCCTGAGGGACCACAAGCTAACCCATGGCTAATATCTGTACCTAACTATTTCTTAACATACATGTAATATGTGGAAAACATAAACAATAGACCATAAGGTTCAACTGAAATAATTATAACATCCATATGTGTGAAAAATACCTAAGATAACTAAAGTCTGAATCAAAACTAAACTAACTATGAACTGTATCTAAAAGCCTCAAAGTACTGACTAAATAAGGAGTTGAAGGAATATGTCTCCAACTAACTTCGTAAATTGAAAACTAATTGAAATAATAAATGAATCAAATCATATCATCCTCGAATGAAGAGGACTCACTGAAGCTCTGTATACTAGAATGCAACATCTACTGCTGGTCTGGAACTCGTGTCTCTGAACCTGTAGTGTAACATAAAGAGAAAGCACCATAGTGAAAATGCGTCAGTACAACTGGAGCACTGAGTATACGAGTGAGGTAGGCTAAATAAAAAGGGTTTACATGCATGAGCAATGCTAATTGATCGACTAATATAAATGTGAGAGTGCAAACATACATATATAATAACCGGAAATGTAAATACGTAATAGTGGATCTATACACTAATACATGATTTAATAATATCTGATATGACTGAAACTATGGTTCTGTCAATATGGGTGACTGTGTCTGACAGTCCTGAGTCTGATGGAACTATCTGAGTATCATACTATAATTGAATTTGACTGTATTTGGTATTCCTGGTATACTAATATTTGAAGAACTATCTGGGTTTTTTTACTGAGACTGAGCTTGAAATTGTGGGAGGTAGTTGTTTAACCGACATGCCCCAATAATGTATATAGCTAAGTTAGGGTCCAATCTCTTCCCCGACTAGAGGGGTGTCAATACCATGCCACTGGTAAGGACAGTTGTGAGTGATCCTCAACTAGCAGGTACTCAAATGAGAATGGTGGGAACCCTAAACTAACAGTTAAGCCACCTCATCAACCGTAGTCTGGCAGGTTAAGATATCTTAACCTACGCTGGCAACGTAGTTCTGGAACACAAGGATGACTGCTATGAATCACACCCTAAACTGGCAGGTGAGTTCCTATCATTGGGTTCACTCAGTGCTAACTTCTACTCCCATCTGAAGAGACTGAACATGATTTAACTGTCTGTACAAGGACTGAGTAACTGACTTCTGTTGACTGACGGAATAGTTACTATCTGAGATTTTGCTGAGATCATGAGATTTTGGAGGTTTATTGAGTCACATGACTGATTGAGTTCTATAGATCATGGCTTGACTGAGATTATCGGGGTAACGTGACTTGGCTCTAGGCATACAACTATATTTTTCGGGTACAAATACCCCCAGGACTCGATGGAAGGAAACTGACACACATGACATGACTTGATCATAATATTTGAGTCTACAATTGATAATATCTTACATAAAGGATTTCATACTAAGCATGGTTATCAAAAATGTATTGCATGGAAAGGATTTTATGTCACATGGAAGTACTTGCACGACCTTAATATCATGTTCATTGCATAATCATATTAGCAACACATATCAATAGCATGGAAGTTCATGTGGAATCATCTTAAGAGTTGACATAGCTTGTCATTTAAATACTATGGGGTCATGGGATCATTATTTTTAGCATTCTAGACATTTTAACAAACACCTTGCATGCACACTTTTGGGCATAGGTTATCTCAACAATTTTAATCATCTTGAACCACCCAAATTCATGGGTTTTAACTACAAGCATGCATACATCATGGAAGTCAACTTATATTAATATCTTGAAGCTTAAACAATAATTATTAACATGAACAACATCACATAACAACAAGAAAATCAAAGTTTCTCATTTAAAAGCATCGTTCTTGAACTCTATGAACAAAAGGGGTCTATAGATGAACACTATGCACACCTGACTCAAGGTTCTTGATGTTTTTTAACTTGAAGGATTTGAAATCCTTTGGTTCTTGAAGAAGATTGGGTCTTGTTCTTGGAGATTAAATTTAGAGAGAAACCCTAGTTTTTGTTTGTGAAATAATAATGAGCATAATGGCTGAATTCGGACTTATCTGGGTATATGTAGGTGAGTAATAAGTGACCAAAGTACCCCTATTAAAATGACATGGAAATAAACTGAACATGGTGTGTGATGGTCTGACTGATGATCCATCACCTAGCCCGTTAGACGTGGACTAGAAATGGGGTTCACTGGATAAGAGTTGACGGCATGGATGATAGTCCATCACAACTTTGATGATCTGTCAACTCGTCCATCAGTCCTTATCCAATACGTGGCTCAACTGCCTTGGATATGATGGTCAAACTGGTGGTCCGTCACTTATGTGGCGGTCCGTAAACTTGATCGTCATACCTGGCATTTCCGACAGTTCCAAGTAAAACATCTATAACTTCCTCATCTGATATCGGATTTGGACAAAATTGGTACCGTTGGAAAGCTAACTCAATTTCCCATGTGATATAAAGTGAAAATATCAAAAATACCACGTGTACAAAGATAGGTTTAAATTTTAAAGTAAGTCCTAGCATCCTTGAGATGATTTCTAGCTAGGAAAAAAGCACGGGTATTACAATATCTCCCCCTTGAGAACATTCATATTCGAATGGAACTGACTGAGAGGGGAAACAATGATCTAAACATGAGTAGCTGGAACATGATCTTATGAATGACAAACTGAACACGTTATCCTGAACATGCATATCTGATGCACATGTAACTGATTCATGAATGTATGACTGAGGTTCTCGCAATGAGAATGCATATCTGATGCATGAATATTTACTGGACTGATACATGTACTAAATATGCAATGGTACTTGAAACCAAATTTATGATGGAACATGGACATGAAATGAAATATCAAGTTATATTGAATGCTGAACGTGAAACTGAATAAGCTTAAGGAGGACTGTTACCTTGAGCTTGATTTGGGTTGGCGGAGAAAAGGTGAGGCTACTTGGTATGCATGTATACTTCTTCTTCCCAAGTATCTCCCTCAATGGACTGATTTTGCCAAAGAACTTTGACTAAAGGGACTTCTTTGTTCCTCAGCCTACGAATCTGATAGTCTTAAATTTCGACTGTAATTATTCATAAGAGAGACTGTCCTGAACATCAATGTTCTGAATAGGGACTACAACTGCTGGGTCACCTATGTACTTCTTGATCAAGGACACATGGAAAACTGGATGAACTGAGGCTAGATATGAAGGCAATTCGAGCTAATAAGCTACCTTGCCGAAGTGACTGAGAATCCTGAATGGACAAACATAGCGGGGACTAAGTTTCCTTTTCTTGCTGAACCTCTTCACTCCCTTCATGGGAGAGATTTTGAGATAGACATAGTTATTGAGCTCGAACTTGAGATCCTTTCTATGAACATCTGCATAAGACTTCTGTTGGCTTCGAGCAACCCAAAGTCTCTCTCTGATCAACTAAGCTTTCTCTAAGGTGTCGAATACCAAGTCAGGAATGATGACTGAGGTGTCACTAACTTTGAACCAACCGAGTGGAGATCTATACCTCCTACCATAGAGAGCTTCGAATAGAGCCATCTGTATACTGGAATGATAGCTATTATTGTATACAAACTCAATCAAGGGCAAGTGGTCGTCCCAACTTCCATTGAAATCAATTTCACACATCCTTAGTATATATTCAAGAATCTGAATGGTCCTCTCTGCTTGGCCATCTGTCTGAGGATGAAACACTGTACTGAGATGGACTTGGGTACTAAGACCCTTTTGGAATACTTTCCAAAAGTGAGAGATGAACTGTGTACCTCTGTCTGAGATGATAGATAATGGAACAGTGTTTAATCTGACGAACTCCCTGATATAGAGTTTGGTGTAATCCTTGATTGAATAAGAGGCACAAACTGGAAGGAAATAAGCTGACTTAGTCATTCTGTCTACAATGACCCAAACTGAATCATGCTATTGACGAGTTCGAGGCAAACCCATCACAAAATCCATGTTCACTTCTTCCCACATCTAAGTAGGAATGGTGAACTCCTGCATGGACCCACTAGGTTTCTGATGCTCTATCTTAACCTGCTGACATATAGAGCACTTAGCCACAAACTATGCAACATCTCTTTTCATCCCACTCCACCAATAGATCTCCCATAAGTCGTGGTACATCTTAGTGTCCCCTGGATTAATAGAGTATCGTGCACCATGTGCCTCTACAAGAATTCATTGCCTGAAGTCATTTATACTTGGAACACACAACCGACCCTGACAACGAAGAACACCATCTTCCCCTTGAGAGAAAGCCTCTACTTTCTAATTCTAAACTGGCTCTTTTACCTTGACAAGGCTGGGATCCCTATCTTGCTTTTCTTTCACCTCAGAAACTAAAGATGACTTGAAACTACTCTGAACACATACACCACCCTTTGAAGAGTTGACTAAGCGAACGCGTAGTCTGGAAAGATGATGAATTTCCTAGGCTATCTTCTTCTTACCATTCTCTACGTGAGAAACACTACCTATGGAGAGTCTACTGAGAGCGTCGACCATACCATTGGCCTTGGAAGGATGATAAAGAACACTCATATCATAATCTTTCAAAAGCTCTAACCACCTTCTCTGACAAATATTGAGATCTTTCAGAGAAAAGACATACTGGAGACTCTTATGACCTGTGAAGACATCTACATGAACTCCGTATAGAAAATGCCTCCAAATCTTTAAGGCAAATACTACGGCTGCTAACTCAAGATCATGAGTAGGATAATTCTTCTCATAGGGATTTAGCTGTCTGGAGATGTAGTCTATGACCTTACCATGCTGCATGAGGACACAACCTAAACCCACTCTGGACACATCATAAAAGACTACAAAACCATCTGAACCATCTGGAAGAGTTCGAACTGGGGCTGAGTTGAGTCGAGTCTTCAACTCTTGAAAACTCTTCTCGTAATAATTTAACCACTGAAACTTAACCTTCTTCTAAGTCAATCTGTACATAGGAGATGCCGTAGAAGAAAATCCCTTAACAAAGTGTTTGTAATAGCCAGCCAAACCTAAGAAACTCCTAATATCTGATGGAGAAACAAGGAGAGGCTAGTTTCTTACCGCTTTAGTCTTCTGAGGATATACTCTAATGCCATCACCGAAAATAATATGGCCAAGGAATGATACTAATCTTAGCCAAAATTTGCACTTACTGAACTTGGTGAACAACTGATGATCTCTGAGAGTCTAAAGAACAATTCTGAGATGGTCTGAATGATCACACTCTGTGTGAGAATAAACAAAAATATCATCTATGAAAACTATGACGAACATATCCAAGTACTTATTGAACACCCGGTTTATCAAGTCCATGGAAGCTGCAGGGGCATTGGTAAGACCAAAGGACATGACTAGAAATTTAAAGTGACCATACCGAGTATGAAAATCTATCTTTGGGATGTCACTTTCTCTAACTTTAAGCTGATGATATCCTGATCTAAGGTTTATATTTAAGAAATAACTAGCACCCTAAAGTTTGTCAAACAATTTATCTATTCTAGGAAGCGAATACCTATTCTTGACCATGACTTTGTTGAGCTGATGATAACCAATACACATCCTAAGAGAACCGTCTTTCTTACGCACGAATAAGACTGGTGCACCCCATAGGGATATACTGGGCTTGGTGAATGAATCTCTTATTTAAGAGACCCTTCAACTGATCTTTCAGTTCCTTGAGTCCTGTTGGTGCCATTCTATATGGAGGAATAGAAATAGGCTGAGTATCTGGGAGAAGGTCTATGTTGAAGTCTATTTCCCTTTTGGGTCGATGCCGGGAAGATCTTCGAGAAAGACATCTGAATATTTATTAACTACTGGAACTGATTCAAGGATAGGAGATTAAGAACTGGAATCTGTAACATGCACGAGATGATGCATACACCCCTTAGAAATCATTCTCCTTGCCCGAAGGTTGGAAATAAGATGACCCCTGAAAGATGAAGTTCTACCCTTCCACTTTAGGATGGGCCCATTTGGGAATGGAAATTGAACTATCCGGGTTCTGCAGTTGACTGTGGCATAGCAGGAATAAAGCCAATCCTTATCGAGAATGACATCAAAATCAGTCATCTCTAATTTGACTAAATCTGCTGACATGGATTTCTAAAATATCATAACCGGACAGTTTTTGTATAACCGCTGAGCCATGATGGTTTTACCCACTGGGGTAGAGACTGAAAAAGGCTTTGCTAAAATTTCAGGACTAATTTTGAAATTGCCTGCTATGTATGGAGTGACAAAAGACAAGGATGCACCTGGATCTAGCAAAGCATAAAAATGAACATGGAAAATCTATAATGTACCAGTAATGACATCAGGAGAATTTTCCTGATCCTGTCGAGTCTAAAGAGCATAGATTCTATTTGGGCGTTGCCCACTAGTAGCATTAGAAGTGGAACCCTGCTGGTTCGGGCGATTGGACTGAGCTGTGGAATGAATTTGCTGACCTTGATAACTGGACTGAGGACAATCTCTGACTCTATGGCCTGGCTTACCACAACCGAAACAAATATCACTACTGGATCTGCAAACACCCTGGTGGTTTTTACCACAAGTTTGACATAGGGGATTAGTTCGGGAATTACTGACACTGCCCTGAGATTTAGGGCCAGGTGCTCTATCTCTGAACTTAGGAGCTAGAGCACTAGCTAAAGAATGAACTGGAACTGATGACTTAGGATGAAACTGGGAACAATTTCCTTCCTTTGATTTAGGCTGAGCCAAACTAGAACTACCTGATCTTCCTCTCTTATTCTGCCTTTCCCTAGCCCTAAATTTTTGCTCCTCTATTTGCTGAGCATGGGTCATGATCCTGGATAAAGTCATATCATTATTCAGCATTGCAGATCTACACTCATTTACCATACTTTTATTCACTCCTAACATAAAATTGCTCATTTTAGCCCTATTTTCTGCAACCACATGAGGGGCATATCTGTCTAGCTGAGTAAATCTGAGAGAATACTCCCTAACCATCATATTTCCCTGCTTGAGGTTGATAAACTCAAGAACTTTGGCCTCCCTCAGCACTTGGGGAAAGAATCTATCTAAGAAAGCTGTGACAAATTCCTCCAACTCTATAGGACCTGCATCCTCTAACCTCTCAAACTTTTACTATTTGTACCAAGTGTGAGCAAAATCCTGTAACTGGTATGAGGATAACTCGGCGCTCTAAATAGAAGTAACTCCCATGATGTCAATGACCTTCTGGACTTGGTTAATAAACTCCTGAGGGTCTTCATCAGACTTAGATCCGAAGAAAAATAGAGGGTTTATTGGGGTGAAGTCCCGAATTCTAACTGCTATAGAATTGGCCACTGGATTGGCCGAAATAACTGGTGGCCATTCATTCTGGGCAGCCACAGACTGAGCAAGTGCTATGAATGCGGCTCTAAACTCCACATGAGAAACATGCTCGACCAAAGGGTCTTCGGGCTGAGGAACTGGCCGGTTTCTTCTCTTTGGAGGCATATTCTGAAATAAGAGAAGAATGGATTAGACTGAGAGTTTAACTTGAGATTATACTCACTGGCACGACATGAATACTGAAAGAAGGGAAACTATTCCTAAAGCATCTCATAGCCTCTTGCACATAAATTTGGAGCGCAACACTCCCATGCATAAGACTCTACTAGATGCGGCTTTTAGACTTTCTAGGACTCTATTAAACCTTAAGCTCTGATACCAAGTTTGTAACACCTCTATTTTTTGAACTGAAATGCTACGTACTGCTCATGACCCGAGGGACCACAAGCTAACCCATGACTAATAGCTGTACCTTTACATTGCTTAACATACATATAATATGTGGAAAACATAAACAATAGACCATACAGTTCAACCAAAATAATTATAACATCCATATGGGGTGAAAAATACCGAAGATAACTGAAGTCTGAATCAAAACTGAACTAAATCTAAACTGTATATGAAAGCCTCGAAGTACTGACTAAATAAAGAGTTGAAGGAACATGTCTCCAACTAACTTTGTAAACTGAAAACTAACTAAAATAATAAATGAATCGAATCATATCATCCTCGAATGAAGAGGACTCATTGCAACTTTGTATACTGGAATGCGACTGCTACTGCTATTCTGGAACTCGTGTCTCTTAACCTATGGTGTAACATAAAGAGAAAGCACCATAGCACAAATGCATCAGTACAACTGGAGTACTAAGTATACGAGTGAGGTAGGCTAAATAAAAAGGGTTTACATGCATGAGCAATGCTAACTGACCGACTAATATGAATGTGAGAGTGCAAACATACATACATAATAACTAGAAACATAAAGACGTAATAGTAGATCTGTACACTAATACATGATTTACTGATTTTTGACATGACTGAAACTATGGTTCTGTTAACATGGGTGACTGTGTCTGACACTCCTGGGTTTGGTAGAACTATCTGAGTTCCGTACTATAATTGAATTTGACTATATCTGGCAGTCCTGGTATACTGATATCTAAAGAACTATCTGGGTTCTTTTACTAAGACTGAGCCTGAAATTATGGAAGATAGTTGTTTAACCGACATGCCTCAATAATGCATATAGCTAAGTTGGGGTCCAATCTATGCCCCAACTGGAGGGGTGTCCATACGACACCACTGGTAAGGACAGTTGTGAGTGACCCTCAACTGGCAGGTACTCAACTATCGGTGCTAACTTCTACTCCCATCTGAAGAGACTAAACTTGATTTAACTTACTGTACAAGGACTAAGTAACTGACTTTTGTTGACTGACAGAATATTACTACTATCTGAGATTTTACGGAGATCAAAATATTTTGGAGGTTTCCTGAGTCACATGACTGATTGAGTTCTATAGATCATGGCTTGACTGAGATTATCAGGGTAATATGACTTGGCTATAGGCACACAACTATATTATTCGGGTACGAATACCCCCAGGACTCGATGGAAGGAAACTGACGCACAAGACATAACTTGATCACAATATTTGAGTCCACAATTGATAATATCGTACATAAGAGATTTCATACTAAGCATGGTTATCAAAAATGTATTGCATGAAAAGGATTTTATGTCACATGGAAGTACTTGTATGACCTTAATATCATGTTCATTGCATAATCATACTAGCAACACATATCAATAGCATGGAAGTTCATGTGGAATCATCTTAAGAATTGACATAGCTTGTCATTTAAATACTATGGGGTCATGGGAACATGATTTTTAGCATTCTAAGCATTATAACAAACACCTTGCATGCACACTTTGGGGCATAGGTTTTCTCAACAGTTTTAATCATCCTGAACCACCCAAATTCATGGGTTTTAACTACAAGCATGCATGCATCATGGAAGTCAACTTATATTAATATCTTGAAGATTAAATAATGATAATTAACATGAACAAAATCACATAATAACAAGAAAATCAAAGTTTCTCATTTAAAATCATGGTTCTTGAACTCTATGAACAAAAGGGGTCCATAGATAAACACTACGCATACCTGACTCAAGGTTCTTGATTTTTTTGAACTTAAACTATTTGAAATCCTTTGATTCTTGAAAAAGATTAGGTCTATGATTAAATTTAGAGAGAAACCTTAGTTTTTGTTTGTGAAATAATAATGAGGATAATGGATAAATTTGGACTTATCTGGGTATATGTAGGTGAGTGATAAGTGACCAAAATACCCCTGTTAAAATGACCTAAAAATAAACTGAACGTGGCATGTGACGGTCCAATTGATGGTCCGTCAGAAACTTGACGGTCCATCACTTAGCTTGTCAGACGTGGACCAAAAATGGGGTTCACTAGATAAGAGTTAACGACTTGGATGACGGTTCGTCATAACTTTGATGATTCGTCAACTCGTCCATCAGTCCTTATCCAGTACATGGCTCAACTGCCTTAGCTGTGATGGTCAAAGTGGCGGTCCATAACTTATGTGGTGGTCCGTCAACTTGGCCATCATACCTGGGTGTTCCGACAGTTCTAAGTAAAATATCCATAACTTCCTTGTCTGATGTCGGATTTGGACAAAATTGGTACCATTGAAAATACCACGTGTACAAAGATAGGTTTGCATTTTTAAGTAAGTCTTAGCATCCTTGAGATGATTTCTTGCTAGGAAAAAGGCACGGGTATTACAATCCACTAGCTTTATAGTTTTTCTTGTTAAAGTCCCTATGTTCCAAGACCCTATTTTTGACCAAAAGGATCTTTAACTCATATACCCCTACTACCCCTTGCCTTAAACTCCACCCTTAACCTCGATTATGGCCCCAAACCCAGCTCCAAACCCAAGCCCAAGCCAATTCTTGACTGATGATATGACCTAAGTCTATCATTATCCACCAAATACACTATAGCAAATATAAACTAAATAGGAAAATGAAACAAAGTGAACCCTAAAGTAGGACAAAAACACTACTAACACAAACATACGAAATGACAAGTAAAGTAATAACCCAAGAAAAGATTAGGTGAGAATCATAACAAAAACTTTAAACATAGGTTGAATAATCAGAACCTCCACAGAAACTACAAGGGAACAATACAAATAAGAATTACCAAATAGAGGTTGGAGTTGAACTAGATACCAAAGACAATAATAAATAGTACAAATTTTAATAGCTTATTTGACCATAGAATACAAAGATTAAACTAGATTGTATGGAAAAAGTGGCAAAAAAAAGAAAAAGAAAGAACAAAAGTAGTAATTAGAGAATAGTGATAAGGATATAAATGCAAAATCAGAATCTCAGCATGAGCTACAAAAAAATGAGACATAAGAATTAGAAATTCAGGGCTGAATAAGCATGTTCTCCACAAGAACTATAACTAATGCAAAAATTAATAAGGCGGAGTAAGCAGGGTGTAAATATACTTATCCAATGCAATTTTGAAGAATAATGCTAAAATTTACAGTCAAACCTATCAATTTATTCCTTTGCTAGAGGAAAAATTAAATATAAGGATAGGATAGAACTTGATGTGCAGTAACTTTAAAGAATACAAAAACCTAATTTTGCAAGTGGTTGGGTGACTATGGCGATGGTACATGGTTGTGCTGATGCCATTAGTAAGTGGTTATGGTGACACTGACGATACATGAGTCACAGTGAGGGGAGAGTAGACCCAAAAGTCACAAAAGTGGGTTATAAAGAGAAAACATATGGTGAGAAAACTACAATATTTGAATTCACTAGAGGGAGGTTGCATATGATAAAGAGTACGGTGCAATTCAATTGACCAGTGATATTACGTTTCTTGCTCTTGTGATCTCAATTGAAGGCAATCTCAATCATAGGCTTAGTGCAAAAATAATAAAAATGTAGCTAATAATGTTGGAAGAAAATAAATTTGAAGAACAATAAATTCTACTATAGGGATATAGTGGAAAGGACGCGTGGTGATGGCTTACTGGAGGATTGTTGGTGAGTAATGATGATGTTGGGTGTATTTATGCACTCTAGTGTTGCTATTCTAGCTTATTTAGTCTTATTTTGAGGATAATTCGTGTATGTAATATGTTAAAGATGATATAAATAAGCATAAAAGTGTTCAAGGATGTGTTTACAATGGTTAAAGGTGTTTTCAAACAAGTTTGGACTTAAATCGATCAATTAGAGTTTAGGTGAGAAAACTAGTGTTACTAACTTGAGCTAGGTAGCGTTCTAGCTAGTCTCGGTGGATTATAGTGTGTTAAATGAGTTCCTAGTAGTTTTATTGTGCAATTATGTGTGAAAAAACTTGTTTGTAATGTGCAAAGTGTAGTCAAATCAAGTCGAGCCAAAATAAAATATTAAAGATTAAGCGAGCAAGCCTAGTCTTAGCTCTTGTTTATTGCTCATCATTGCGAATGTTATGTTGTATTAAGCTCTAATGTATGATTTTTGATGATATAGGATTCTTGTGGAGTTGATTATGGTGATGTATGGATGTTAAAAAATCTGGAAATTAAAGGAAAAATAACACCAAAATCTTGAAAGGGAAGGCAAAATAACGTCACAAGGAATGGGACAAAAAGTTGGATGTTGAACCCTTAGAAAATATTTTGAGGGAAAATTCCAATAGATGAAGGCTATTAGCATGCGAAACAGGATCCATAGCATTTACCTTAGAAAAATTAGTTAAGTGTAAGTCCAATAGCACCCTGCGAATAGCCCACGACGCATAGTCCATCTCGGTGGAGAATAGCATGCGTCGAATGCTCTATACCCATGCTCCCATGCCTGTGAAGCATGATCTAATTCACTGCAGAAAATCCAGTGTCGCATGATTTATTTCAATGCTTCATTTTGGTTCGGAAAAGCACGTGACATTTCCTACTTCTGGAAGGCTTAGGATTGGCCCACTATAAATACACCACGTTATACACACTTTTGATGAATCTTGGATCTTGCTATAGATTGGATGTCCTTGGAAAAAATTGGGAGATGCTGCTCTTTGGTTTAGGTTTTAATTTTCTCTTTATTTATATTTAAATAATATTATATAATGTATTCATATTGGATCATGATAATGACTATTAGTTGCTAAGAACTTCCTTTCCAGGGTTAAAGCCAAGAACATGACAACTATTGTTTTGGATTAATTTTGTTTAATTTGCTTATCATATTTTGTTGCTTTTTTATTCTTGTTTTAATTATTTTGAGGATTGATCACCCTTAGGATACATATATTGTCGACCTTTTGATCTTGATAGAGGGAATAGGGAGATAGAAAATTGAGATGAACAAAGTAGGGTTTGTATTCTTTTATAAAATAAGGAATTAAATTAGTGTCTAGGACAGGGATCTACCTAAAAGCCTTACTTGATTCACACTTAGGATGTTATCTTTAAGAAATTAATTGGATTATTACATTTCCGCTTAATGATATAGTTGTAATGTCCAAATTAGGTAAACGATTAGAGGTCGGGAGACCATGATCATGCAATTAACCCTACGAATCAACAAATAAGATAAGCGAGTTAACAGATGAAGTTTAATGATGTAGTATGATTGTTTGAAGTGATTTAACCCTGGGATTTCTCCTATTTATTGTCTCAAGACCTTTATCTTACGTATTTTTTACTTTACCTTAGTTTACATTATTCAAAACTCTATTTTGGTTACGCTTGCATCAATTAATCTAAATTGTGAATAAGAATTAAATAGGCATTAAAACAAGTCTCTGTGGGGTTAATATTCGCTTTCTTGAAGGCCACTATATTACTTGGTAGATCACGTACACTTGGTTGTGTGCTTTCAAGTTTTTGACGCCGTTGCCAGGGACAATGTAATTTTATTGCATTTATTTTTTACGGGGACAATTGTTTCATACTATAATACCATTGCAATGGTTAGAGAAAATAAAACAGAAAAGCCTTTAAATTTATTCAAATAAAAAATAATAGTACTACTTTTTATTACAACTATTAGTAGGGAACCAAATCTACATAGTCACTTTGTAGGAAAAATTCTGTTTGAACTAACCCTTAATTATAATACCAATATTTGTACGATCCTATATTATCACTCTTCTATCATTTGTGAAAACGTTCTATGGCATTGTCAAACATTCTTAATGGTCCTGGGTTCCGTATCATCATCACTATAACATCCAATTAATGAATCTAATTCAACTTCATTTTAGGAACTTAACTTTGGTAGCCCATAATTTCTTCACTCGTTGATCCAATCTATGAACAACACCGATATTTCTAAGCTATCTTCTGCCAATGAATATTTATGACCTCTAATTTGAAAATTTACGGTGGTGAAAGAGTCCATTCAACCTTCTAATGATGCTTGAATAGCAAGCATATCTCGAACCATCTTGCTAAGTCGAGAAATGTGTTACCACAGACTCTCCACTAATCCAAAAGATTGGATGCCTTCATCATTTGTAATATTTTTCAATTCCTGATTAAGATATTCATCCAAATTACATTCATCAAAAGAATCAAGACCAATATATCCTTTTACAAGATTTTTAGTAGTATCTCTTATAGGGCTAAAAGATTAAGGATCATCTATACTATTTCATTCTAAGGAGCAATATGTGTCATACATTAGTATCTTGAACTTTGATACTATTTTTATATCTTTCCAAATTTGAGACGTCATGTTCTTTAGTTTCTTATTTTTTATTAAATTTATTAACCATTGCTTTTACACCTCATTCTTTATATTTAGGATTAAAAAGACTAGTAGTTAAATAAATTTGAGGAATAGGAAAAATATCTTTTTAATTTCTCAATCATAGCTTCAATAGTCAGTCTAAAATTTTGAATTTTTTTATAGCTCACAAACTGAAATGAAATAGCACATGAAACTAATAGAACTTCAAAAATGGTTGGAAAATTTATTCAAGAAAATATTTTTGTAGCTTGATATAAAAATTTTAAAAAATTTAAGGGAATTAATTGTATTCATCCCTATGTTATGGCTTTATTATGGTTTTGATCCCTACGATATTTCACTTCATGCATTTAACCTTTAATTAATCAAAGTGAGTGATTTTAATCCTTTTACTAATGGTGGTTACCTATTTTAACATATTTTTACTATTGTAAGGGGAAAATATGGTATTACAATAAGAAACACTTTTATACAAATAAAAAAAAAAATCCTTTTTTAATAAGAACAATAAAATGCATCCATCACCTACTAACCTTTAGCAACCAAAAAAGTGTCTGATATACAAATCAGTGAAAACACTAATTTAATAGCTTAATCTAAAAATAAGATAAAAATAATAGATTCCATCAATCAAAGACCTCTACCAAGGTCTATAAAAAGGATTAAAGAGGAATGAGAGCTTGAACTGAAAAATAGAGAAGAGAACTCAAAATTTGATATAGTCGGAATAAAAATCAAATTTGATGAAATACAAATTAAGTTTGATGTAAAATTTGGAAAGTTAAATTGAAGAGTTTTTGAGTATGAGTAATTGGGGAAATGCCACCAGCGTTAATTCAGAAGGTTAAGAGTTAAAAATTTGGAGTTTCTTTCATCAGCTGGAGATTATGCTTACATGAGCAAGTCATCGGGGATGGCGATTCCTTGGATGGTAGCCCCTGGTTAGAACATTCCAAGTAGCAACTCCTTCTGGTTACCTAATTCTCTTCGGCGGGTAGAACTGGGAAATCCCGAATGATTACAACTTGTTATCCTAAAAATTGGACCTATCTTTGCTTTCAAGTGGTTTGACAACATTTGGATGTATTAATTTGGGTGCCCTATGTGATTGTAGAACTGGATGCTTATGAATAATCACCTAGTTTTCTTTAGCGGTTCTTTATTATTTCTCAGTGACAAGGTGATATCCAAAAGTGAATTTGCTATTTTCATGTGTTGATTCATAGTTCCTTCCTGGTGCATGAGCTTTATGGTGCGGCAAGTTATAAAATTGAGTTGGGACATAATCAAATTTGATGAAAGAATAATTTATTAAAGAAAAGATTAAAAAAGAGATGAAATGTTTTCATTGTAAAATGTCACCTCTCTTCTACTTGTCCATGTGAATTCCAATATTTTATACCAGATAAATGATTTTAAAAAGATTGTACTATATTGTAATAAATCAATAACAATATGTTATTTACTGTATTTGCCATTCACAGTAGTAGAAGTCTGTTAAAATAGATAAGCATCATCACTAAAAGGCTTAAAATCATCCACTTTGATTAGTTAAGGGTTAAGTATAGGAAGTCAAATATCACAGGGACCAAAACCATACTAAAGCCATAACATAGGGACGAAAATAATTTTTTTCCCCAAAATTGAATAATTTCATTTACTTTCTTCCAATGAAATTCACTAATTCTCCAAAATGGGTAAGCATTATAGGCATTATGTCACAACCCAATTTCTCAAGTCATAATGTCACCTACTTTAACCCACCAATAGGTAAGTCAAACTATAAAGGAATATAAGGAAATAAAGATACAACTATAAAAAAAACAACATAAACAGGTGAGTGTGTGTATATGTGTGTATATATATATATATACAAACATATATACACACGCACATATATATGTATGTATGTCAAAGGGGAGCCTTGGAGTAACTGGTAAAGTTCGTTCCATGTGACCAGGAGGTCACGGGTTCAAGCCCTGAAAACAGCCTCTAGAAGAAATTCAAGGTAAGGCTTTATACAATACAACTTTGTGGTGGGGACCTTCCCCGAACCCTGCATATAGCGGGAGCTTAGTGCATCGGGCTGCCTCTCTCTCTCTACATATATATATATATATATATATATATATGTCAAAAAGAGAATCAGCTCCAGACTCTAAAAGTGCACTCAATCTTCGATCAGCCAAATAACCTGAGGTTAACATCAATGGCGGTGACTCATACTAGGATCTACATCAGGAAAAAGATGTAGAACTATTGTATGAGTACCAAAACCATGGGTACTTAGTATCCATCATAGGTCGGCTGATTTCAATCATAGTAAAAGCATAAATAAAGTGCAAGTATGTAAACTAAAGTCCTTAATAAAGGTGCAGAAACAAAATAATAGGATATGCTAGGCAAATGCGATAAATAGAAAACAAGTAACATAAACTTAGAAATATAAACCTATCTATAACCTAATTGGACCCCCATAAGCCTAGAAGGTATATAGAAGGAGAAATAACTCAACCGAGCCCCCAAAAGCACAGTGGGCACAAACAAGGAGTAATACCAAAGTATAGAATATAATAGTAATGAAGGTAAAGCAAGCCCGAAATCTGCAGTATGTGTACCATATACTCCTTCTCCATCCATAACCACAAATCCTATTGGTGTCTACTAGAGTTCCAATCCACATCAGTAGTACTACTAATAATTGCCAGACTCAAATTAAAACTAATGAATAATAATCATATAACAAATGCTGAAATCAAACCAAAACCAATAGATAATAACGATATAAGAGATTCCAGAATCCAAATGAAACTAATTGATGATGACAATATAGAAAATGTCATACTCAAACAAAAACTAATAAATGATAATACTATGACAAGTGCCAGACTCAAATTGAAAGAACTAAATAGACAACATATAGTGATATTCAAAGGTTATTGTCCATCTTTAAGTAATTCTTTAAGGTATAGAGGGTTCCAATTATTAAGTCAGGAAGATGAGGTTTAAGTTCAACTACTACTCTACTTAGGGTAAAAAATCTAAATCATATTATTAATGATTAAGTCAACCCAAATTTGTGTTATATCCTAAGGAAGCGGTTATGCAATAAATTCAGTCTAAAGAGGCATTATTCTAAGCACCTTATCTTAAAAAGGGTGGTGGCCCCACTACAAGTCCTGAAAATCCAACCTAAGGTAAGAATTTATTTAAACCTAGGATAAGGCTTTGTGATACCATCGTAAGGCATTATATAACCTAAGTCTAATCATAGACTAACTTGAGGGAAACGGGGCTGAATTGCACCTGAAAATGCCCTTAACCGACTGAATTAAACTAAAATTGTTAAACAACTATCTAGTCCATAAGAACCCACCCACAACTAGCACAACATCACACTAAAGCCATAATAAATCAAAGTCTAGAAGAAGGGTAAGTCTATCCTACTTGGACACTACAAATTTTTTTTAGAAACCTCTACAATGGAGCTTTTCCCTTTTGAGAAGCCTCTGATAGCTGCCACGCTATCAAAATATTCTACACATTAAGACTAGAATATCATACCTATATTGTGAATATAATCCATTTTATAAATCCATCTAAAATCATCTATGGGACCTTCTTGTAAAACCCTAAATTAAAATCGTCTTAGCATCCCTCGCAGCTTAAGGACCACTTTTTTTTTAAAAATCGATGTTAGCCAATCTCTATAATATCTCCAAAAGAGTCCCAACACTAGTTAGAAATATCAAAAATAGCCTATGGTAATTAGATCAAAATTAATTTGAGAACTTACAGAGAAAAGGGCATACAATGGTCACTTTATTGTTCCCCATTTAATCCCCACCTCAATCATAAGTTTTACCCACTAATTTGGTGTAATACCCACCAAATACATGATAAGATTAGAACCATTATTCAAATTTATGTGGAATGAAACTTCATATTCTGATAGTATGAGGAGTGATTTAGATAGGTATTAAGGCTACGCGTAACTCCTAACTCATAGCCAACTTAAAACATTTCATTTTGATTGATTTTTTGTGAAGAATCTTTCTAAAGTCAACTTAAAACAATCATAACTTTTAGATTATAAATTTTTTTGATCTTAAAACCAATAAAACAAAATGTCTTTGAGTTTTCTTTCCAACATATCTAGTTTTGCATTAATTTGATTTCGGAGCTAAGAGTTATGGACATTTTAGTAAAACGCTATCTAGCAGTAAGAACCTATGAACATAAACCACGATTGTTGTTAGAAACCATGACCGCTAAATGGTCTCTCTACATGAAAAGTCCCAAGAACCTTAGATTTGATAAGTATTCCTTCCAACCATGAAAGACACCACAATCTTGGTTAGAAACCATAATCTTGGCTCTTAAAGTTGATTCCACTTAGACTTTTGACTTACAAACTAAGGTAAAATCATGGGTGAGTCTGAAAATTCATACCAAGGATCATATGTTGAAGTCCAAATAACCTCAAATATCTTACCCAATCACGAGTACCACCCACGATCATAGTTGGGTCCTACTATCATGGAATGGTCCATACATCTTATCCTGCAGCTTTTTCAGTTACGTTTTATAGGGGGCATTCCAGTTTTTACCACTATTTAAACCCCTAAACTATGTTGTTTAAGTTATTACAAGTCTTGTTATTAATTTTAATATTACCTTAAGCCTCCCACTAACTTAAAAACATGCAACACTTAGTCAGAAATAAGAAAAAAAAAAATTTATCCCAAAAGGAAAAAAGTAGGGTTTTTCACTATCAATCCCTGATTTCAAGAGATTATTCAAGGGTTACATATTTTGGTATGTGGGATTTTAATCAATGGGTTTTCTTTAACTTATTGAGTCCCAAATTTAACTTAAATCTTTAGTTTAATTCGTTTCTCAGAGCCTAGGGCTCATGACTACGGTGGATTCCTTAAAAATATCACTTCTTTGTTATTATTGAGATGCAAACCTAGGTTTTACCATTAATTTCAGTGTCATTGCATGTATATAATTTCAATCCACATTATATTATGTAATCCATGAATTCTCATACTTGAGTTTTAAAAGTTCTTATTTTATTTTATTTATAGGAATTGTCATACTAGTTGCATTCTTCAGAAATGATGGATTATGATCTCCTAGTTACCTAGGATTTCATGCATATACTTATGAATATTAAATCCTATAGTTTTCATAATTTGAATACTTTTAAATAAAGTACTTATTTTAGTCTTCATAATATTAATGTTATTGAGAATTTTGATTATTAATTTGTTATTCAATTAGGAGTAGTAATTAGCACAGAGTGGACATAGGAATGAAGGTGCACCCTTTAGTAAGGATGAGACCTTTGGTAAAAGTACCTACATCGCTGAACTATGGCACCAACTTAGGTTCTAAAGGATAACCCATCAGACCATGCTTGATAACTTAATCCTTATAGACATCAATTTAGTGGATCCACACCAGTCATTGTTCGCTCCCTTGGCAAGGTATAGAGTACCCTTCTAGCTTTGGTTATAAGTTGGACCCTAATTCGCTCATATTGGGTTTTTTTGATTATTGATAGCTCCCACAGTCCATAGTTTAGATTCAAATAGCTGCATGACTTCATTCTTAATTATTCAACATATCATACAACACATGTTTATTACTTGGTTTTGCA
Organism: Capsicum annuum; assembly: GCF_002878395.1. Classification (NCBI taxonomy): domain Eukaryota; kingdom Viridiplantae; phylum Streptophyta; class Magnoliopsida; order Solanales; family Solanaceae; genus Capsicum; species Capsicum annuum. Next base: position 52,675,081 of record NC_061117.1, read on the forward strand.
TCAGATATCATGTTACATATATCATGTTCTACCTATATCAGTTATTTCCTAGATCACATACTAAGTACATTCAAAGTACTGATAATATGCTATTCTTCGCAGTATATTGTCTTATAATATAGGTTCAGATGTTCAACATCCAAATTATGCATATTACGACCTCCTACCATATTAGCAACCATACGTTAGTGAGTTTTCATAATTTAAGGGATAATTAGTAGTATTTTTTATTTTTGTCCTTTTAGCTTTTAGATAGTTAGAGTTAGCTGTGGTCTTATTCTAGAAACTCATCTTAGTAGGGGCTTTCATACATAGAATGAGATGTTCAACTTTATTGTTTTAAACTCAGATATTTTTATTTAGTTTGATCATTATTTCATTATTAGGTTTATCTTTCATATGATTTCTTTATTGGTTATTTTAGTATTCATAGTATCATGCCAGACAAGTTGCTTGGGGTCACTCATGGCTCTCGGCATTGAATTACAACAATGAGGTAGTCTCAAATTATAACAAACTTGATATCAGAGCATCAGGTTTAAAGTGTCCTAGGGTATTTGAAAGTCTCATTAAGAAAAGTGTTGTTCAAGGGTGTAAAGCATGCCTCACTTATAATTAAGAGGCTATGAAATATTTTTGGAAAAGTTTCACTTATATCAAGTTCATATCATGTAATAGAGTGTGAACAATAAAAAAATCTTTTTTTAACGAGTGCTTTACACTTTAAAGTAAATACCTCCTAAAAGATCCAATGGAAGAAGATATGGAAATAGAAACAAGAGCAGAAATTCTCAAGAACCACCAGCTCCAGTAGACCCTTTGAATGAGAACATCTTTTATGTCGAGTTTAGAGTTGTTTTCATGGTGATGTATTAATCCATAACAACCTAGTATAACCAATATTCTATAGCACAAATCAATTCAATAGGTAGAACGACAACAACGTTGGTCTGGGATTTTACTCGGATGAGTCCTCTCAAGTTCCATGGTTCTAAGACTAAGCAAGATCTAAAACAGTTTCTTGATGATATTCAAAAAGTTACTAAAGCTGTGGGTGTCACTCTAGTTGAGAGTGCTAACTTGGCTACTTATTAGTTAAAAGGAGTAGCTCATACTTAGTGTAAATAGTGGAAGGAGGATATGGGTACAGATGGAGGACTAGTAGAATAGAATGAGTTTGTTGCTGCTTTTTTGGATAATTTATTCCTCCTTAAGAAAAGGGAGGCCAAGATTCATTAGTTCATAAATTTGAGGTAGGGTAACATTAGTGTGAAAGAGTATTCTCCTAAAGTTACTCAATTTTTAAAGTATTATAATACCACACATGTTTCTAATCCTATGATTCATACTTGAGTACATGACTTATAATGAATATCCTAGTGATATGATAGCTTATGATGCATTAAGCAGGTTCATATGAGTCACTTAAGGTAATGCAAGCTAAGAGTTTTTGAATCCATCAAGTTTTAGTGTTCAATTTTGCAAGGGTCATATTTGAACGAGTATAAGTAGATGTTAATGTGGTATTTTGGCTGATTTAGACCCACCAAATTGTAGAGAATCGAATTATCTTTCCAATGATACCAATTTTGCCTTAATCCAATACCCGAGCAAAAAGTTATGCCCATTTTCGTGAGAGACAGTAAGCATAGGCGATTCGTTAGGCGCCGCCTAACCCAAGCATAGGCGATTGGTTAGGCGCCACCCAAACCAAGCATAGGCAATCACTTGGTCACCACCTAATTAAATTTCAAGTGTCAAAAACACTCCATCTTGAGTTATTTTAAAGGTAATTAAGTCTTTAAATACTCCTTACACGTCCCTAAACTTAACCCTACGAAATATTTATCTTGTAAACATACTGCAACCCTATTTTCATCTCAAAGCTCATCATCCAAGAGAACTAAAGGTGAAAAACAACTAAGGTTGGATAATTAAGCTTGAAGATCCGATTTCAAGGAAAATTCCTCTGTCAATCATCGAGAATCTTCCTTCTAAGGTATGCGTAGTGTTCATCCACGAATTCCTTTCGTCCGTGGAGTTCAAGAATCAATGTTTAAAATACAAAAGCTTGGTTGATTGTGGTGATATGATCATACCCATGTTGATGCTTGTTTGTTTTCCTCTTTTTCATTATAAAGTATTATTTCTATATTGTTGGGTGTTGATGATCATGTTGTTGGTATTGGGTGATTCCCAAGGTGGAATCTTTATATGTTTTGTGAATTCATGATATCATATGAGTTGGAAACATGTAAATTTGGTTGTTCATGATATATAATTTGATGAATTCACCTATGCTTAAGATGTGAATGTAAGGTTTTTGATAAAATACCCAAGGAACTAGAAATCATGCAATATAGCTAAATTGTGACTAAGTGAAGGATTCATGATATTCCCTTACATTCCAATGACTTTTATGTTGTTAATGTGCCTTGTAAATGTTGTTGGAATACCCATGAACTATTCTTATGAGGTTATGCTATGTTTACTTGCATATCCTACTTATGAACAAGATGCATGATAACTATACAATCCACATGAACTTCCATGGTATTAGTATGTGTTGCCAATATGATTATGCAATGAACATGATATTAAGATTGTGCAAGTACTTCCTTGTGATATGAAATCCTTTCCATGCAATACATTGTTAACAACCATGCATAGTATTAGATCCCTACTTATGATATTATATATTATAGACTCTACTCTTAAAATCAAGTCAGTCATGTGTGTCAGTTTCCTTCCATCGAGTCCTGGGGATACTTGTTCCCAAAAACTATAGCTGTGTGCCTAGATGCATGTCATGTTTCACAATATCCAAACTCAAGCTATGATTCCATAGACTTCAGTCAGTCATGTGACTCAGAAAAATCTCATGATCTTAGTCAGTTGTCAGATATCAGTAACATTCCGCTAGTCAATGAAATTCAGTAAGATCAAGTCATGCACATTCAGTTATTCATGTCAAGTCCCTCCAGATGGGAGTAGAGGTTAGCACCGAGTGAACCAAAGGATGGGAACTCACCCACCAGTTCAGGGTGTGATTCTTAGAAGCAATCCTTGTGTTCCATAAGTACGTAGCCAGCGTAGGTTGATACATCTTAACCTGTCAGATTAGGGTTGATGAGGTGGCTTAACCCTTTAGCTTAGGGTTCCTACCGTTCTCATTGAGTACCTGCAGATAAGGGTCACTCACAACTGTCTTTACCAGTGGCGCGGTATTGACACCTCTCTAGTCGGGGCAGAGATTGGACCCCAGCTTAGCCATAACGGCATACATAGGGCATGTCGGTTAAACACTACTTTCCACAGTTCAGTATCAGTCTCAGTAAAAGAACTCAGATAGTTCTTCAGATTTTTGTATATACAGGACTGTCAGATACAGTCATCCATGTTATCAGTTTCAGTATCAGTCATGATAGTTATCAGTAAACCATGTATTAGCTTACAAGTCATGCTATCACGTATTCACGGTTCCAGTTTCTATATATGTGTGTTTCCACTCCCACATTCATATCAGTCAGTTTGTGATGTTCATGCATGAAACCCTTTATGTTCAGCCTACCTTCCTCGTATACTCAGTACTTCAGTTGTACTGACGCATTTGCGCTATGGTGCTTTCTTTTCATGTTACAGCATAGGTTTCGAGACACGAGCTCCAACCTAGCAGTAGCGGTAGCATTCCAGTCGCAAAGACACAATGAGTCCTAATTGATTTGAGGAGAATATGATTTGATTTATTTATTTATTTCTTCAGTTCAGTCTTACGGAGTTAGTTGGAGACATGTTCCTTCAACTCCTTATTCAGACAATTTAGAGGCTTTCAAATTTACTTTTAGATTTACGTTCAGATTTAGCTGTTTTGGGTATTTTCACCCACATGATTTTATTCAGTTGAACCTTATGGCCTTACAGTTCCATGAATTCCGTATTCTTATATTATGATTTGCAGTATACAGGTAAAGATATCAGTCACGGGTTAGCATGTGGTCCCTCGGGGTCATGAGCACCGTGTAGCATTCTGGTTTAGCAAATCGGGGTGTTACAAACTTGGTATTAGAGCCTAAGGTTCAATAGAGTCCTAGGAAGTATGAAAACGACATCTAGTAGAGTCTTGTACATGGGTGTATTGCGCGCCACATTTATGTGCGGGAGGCTATAAGATGTTTTAGGAATAGTCCCCTTTCTTCATTATTCATGTCATGCTAGTGAGCATAATCACAAGTTAAACTCTCAGTCTAATCCATTCTTCTCTTATTCCATACCATGGCCCTAAAGAGAAGAAAACAGCTCCTTAGCCCGAAGATCCTTTGGGCGAACATGTTTTCCATGTGGAGTTTAGAGCCGCATTTACCACACTTGCTCAGTCCATGGCTGCACAGAATGAATGGCCACCAGTCATTCTGGCCAATCCAATGGCCACTCCCAAAGAAGCTAGGGTTTAGGACTTTACCCGGATGAAGCCTCCATCTTTCCATGGGTCTAAGTCTGATGAAGACCCTCAGAAGTTCATTGGACAAGTCCAGAAGGTCATTGACATCATGGGTGCTACTTCTATTGAGAGTGCTGAGTTAGCCTCCTACCAGTTACAGGATGCTGCTCATGATTGGTACAAAAAGTGGAAGTCTGAGAGGTTAGATGATACAAGCCCTACCAAGTGGGAGGAACTTGTCACAGCCTTCTTAAACAGATTCTTTCCCCAAGAGCTGAGGAAAGCCAAAGTTCTTGAGTTCATCAACCTCAGGCAGGGGAATATGATGGTTCGGGAGTATTCTCTCAAATTTACTCAGCTAGCCAGGTATGCTACTCATGTGGTTGCAGACAATAGAGCTAAGATGATCAAGTTCATGTCAGGGGTCAATGATAACGTGGTAAATGAGTGTAGGACTGCGATACTGATCGGTGATATGACCTTAGCAAGACTCATGACCCATGCCCAGAAAGTGGAAAAGCAAAATTTTAAGAATAGGGAGAGGCAGCGCAAGAGAGCAAGGTCAGGTAATTTCAACTTTGCTCACCCCAAGTCAGATGGACGAAACCGTTCACAGTTTCGCTCTAAGTCAGCCGTTCCATCTCATTCCTTTTCCAGCGCTCCAGTTCTGAAGTTCAGAGACGACAATAGAAACAAAGCGCTAGGCTCTAAATATCAGGGCAGTGTTAGTAGTGCCCGAATGAATCCCCTTTGTCAGACTTGTGGTAAGAACCACGAGGGCATTTGCAGAGCTGGTAGTGATGTCTGTTTTGGTTGTGGCAAGCCAGGCCACAGGATTAGGGAGTTTCTGCAATCAAGTCTTCAGGGTCAGCAAAATCATTCTATAGCTCAGTCCAGTTGCTTGAACCAGCAAGGTGCCATTTCCAGTGCTACCAGTGGGCAACGCCCAAACAGACTCTATGCTCTTTAGTCCCGGCAGGATCAGGAAAATTCTCCTGATGTCGTTACTAGTACGTTACAGATTTTCCATGTTTATGTTTATGCTTTTCTAGATCCAGGTGCATCTTTGTCTTTTGTTACTCCATACATAGCAAGCGATTTCAGAATCAGTCCTTAAGTCCTAGAAAAGACCTTCTCAGTCTCTACCCCAGTGGGTAAAACCATCATAGCTCAGCGGGTATACAGGAACTACCCGGTTATGATATCTTAGAAATCCACGTCAGTAGATTTAGTAGAGTTAAAGATGACTGTTTTTTATATCATTCTCGGCATGGATTGGCTTCATTCCTGCTATGCCATAGTCGATTGCAGAAATAGGATAGTTTAGTTTCAGTTCCCGAATGAGCCCATCCTAGAGTGGAAGGGTAGTATTTCAGCGTTCAGGGGTCAACTTATTTCCTACCTTCGGGCAAGGAAAATGATTTCTAAGGAGTGTGTGTATCATATCGTGCATGTTAAAGATTCCAGTTTTGAATATCTCAACCTCGAAACAATCCCTGTTGTTAATGAATACTCAGATATCTTTCCCAAAGATCTTCCAGGCATTCCTCCCGAAAGGGAAATAGACTTCGGCATAGACCTTCTTCCAGATACTCAACCTATTTCTATTCCGCCATACAGAATGGCACCAACAGAATTCAAGGAACTGAAAGATCAGTTGAAGGATCTCTTAGATAAGAGATTCATCAGACCCAGCGTTTCCCCATGGGGTGCGCCAGTATTATTCGTGTACAAAAAAGATAGTTTTCTCAGGATGTGTATTGATTATCGTTAACTCAACAAGATCACGGTCAAGAATAGATATTCTCTTCCCTAGATTGATGATCTATTCAGCCAACTTCAGGGTTCCAGTTACTTCTCTAAGATAGACCTCAGATCAGGCTATCATCAGCTCAGAGTTAGAGAATGTGACATTCCAAAGATAACTTTCCGTACTCGGTATGGTCACTTCGAATTTTTAGTCATGTCATTTGGTCCTACTAATGCCCTTGTAGATTTTATGGATTTGATGAACCGTGTGTTCAAGAAGTACTTGGACATATTTGTCATAGTCTTCATAGGTGATATTCTGGTCTATTCTCGCATAGAGCGTGATTATGCAGACCATCTCAGGATTGTTCTTCAGACTCTCAGGGATCACCAATTATTCGCTAAGTTCAGCAAGTGTGAATTTTGGCTAAGATCAGTATCATTCCTTGGACATATTGTTTTCGGTGATGGCATTACAGTAGACCCTCAAAAAATTGAGGCAGTAAGAAACTGGCCCAGACCCATATCTCCATCAGATATTAGGAGTTTCTTGGGTTTGGCTGGCTATTACAGACGGTTTGTTGAGGGATTTTCTTCTATTGCATCTCCCATGTACAGATTGACTCAGAAGAAGATTAAGTTTCAGTGGTCAGATTTATGCGAGAAAAGCTTTCAAGAGTTGAAGACTCGACTCACCTCAGCTCCAGTTCTAGCTATTCCAGATTGTTTAGATGGTTTTGTAGTCTATTGTGATGCATCTAGAGTGGGTTTAGGTTGTGTCCTCATGCAGCATGGTAAGGTCATAGCCTACGCCTCCAGACAATTAAAGCCACATGAGAAGAATTATCCTACTCATGCTCTTGAGTTAGCAGCGGTAGTTTTTGCCTTGATGATTTGGAGGCATTATCTCTATGGAGTTCATGTAGATGTCTTCACAGACCATAAAAGCCTCCAGTATGTCTTTTGCCAGAAAGATTTCAATCTTCGCCAGAGAAGGTGGTTAGAGCTCTTGAAGAATTACGTCATTAGTGTTATTTATCATCCGGGAAAGGCCAATGTTATGGCCGACGCTCTCAGTCGACTCTCCATGGGTAGTATTTATCACATAAAGAACAAGCAATTATAACTATAAAATTGGGCCCCATAAGCCAATAAGTGCAGAAAAGTAAGTAACCTAACGCAGGCCCCCATAATCCTAGAGGGTATAATCAAGTAAAGTAAAACCAGAACCACCATCATTTACCATCCTCCATGATCCAACAAGAATTTGCGTATGACAACACTATAACAATCTTCCCGTTTCTAGACTTGAACCGGTATCCATATTTTCAATATCATACTCCCTTGCTGGACTCAAACCGGTACATGTATTATCATAGTCATAATCAATATTTGGAATCAAACTTGTAGATATATCATCAATATTGTAACCAATAGCTGGAATCAAATTGGTAATCATATAGTTACTATCATGGACAATATCTGGAATTGGACCGGTATATATATAATCTATATTATAAACAATATCCAAAATCGAACTGATAAATATATAATCAACATCGTAATCAATACCCGGACTTGAACTAATACATATATATATCATAACACAAATAATAATCAACTCTCAATACCAACCCATCATAACCATCAAGTGCCAAATCTCCTCAATATTACCTTAGTAAGCATTTTCAAGGTGTATAACAAACATATAAAATGTTACAAGGAACAACACGAATCTTGGCATAAGGTGGGTCGAAGAGCACACTTATAAATCCCCAAATTCCATTACAAGTCAATTTTTACCTTGTACTAGGCCAAGGTATCGAAATCCACTTTTAATTGTTAACAAAGCCACAATCAACCCAAAGATAGACATTTTACCAAAAACATGTGCAACTAAGCCAATTGTGTCTAAATTGTGGTCTTCGGATGGCATAAAAGGTCTAACTAACCCAAGTATTGCAAATTCCATAACCAACACCTAAAACCCATCCCAAATCTTAACATAATACCATAAACATACTATGTCATAGCTCAATCTATGAAAAGGGAAAACCTAGCCTACTTGGATGTTGAAGAAAGCTTGAAGATTCTGCTAAATCACCAATTTTCCCTTTTGAGAATCTTTCATAATGTGCCACACTATCAAAATCATAATCTACTCATCAAAATAAGGACAATGATACCCATATTGCACTATTGTGCTTCGGGGTCCAAAATCACCTAAAATCCCATGTGGGGCCTATTTATGGAAATCACATTTCCAAAACCAACTCAACATTTTCATATGCTCAAGGAAAATCTACCCTAAAAAATGGGTGAATTACGAGCTATATTGGTGCTAAAATAAGTCACCTAGGTTTAGGGGTTTTGGAGAAGAAAAAGGGAAATCAACCATGGAAATGGAGGAATCTTACCTCAAATTTGAAGGAAAAATGCATAATCGATCTTTACCCAAGTTCCCAAAAGCCCACTCAATGCTATTCCTAAGATATTCCACTCGTTAGGGTTTTAGTTTCTTGATAATGGATGAGAAATGGGCAAAAAGTGGCTGAAATGGGGGTATTTATACCCTTCCTAGGTACTTGAGAGTTGCATACGCGACCTGCCAGTGGAGATCGCGACATCTATCGACTACCAGGGGAGTCACTTTCGCGACTTCCCAATATTTCTTTGCAATACTATGGTTTCCTACTAGACTTCAAATGCAACACACGAACTGTGATCATTGGTTCACCAGTACCAGCTAAGACTTGGAATTCTCAAAGTCTCCCCCAACCCTTCGGGATTCATCCAGAATCTCATATCCATAAATGGATTATGCTACCTTATCAAATTCAATGTTTCAGACTCAATAGAATAATCGAGATTTCTATCTGAGGTCATTTCAATAAAAAGAGGGTCCCACACCCAACTTGCCATTTTCTTAACTTTCGAACAATAGCTCGAAATGAGCCCGGGGTGCTTCAGGACCCAAACTAAAGGTCCACCGAGCATAAAATAAATATTTGAGAGCTTTGGAATAGTCAGATTTAGCATACGAGATCATTTGATTGAATTTTTTCTCGGTAGCTAATTTGAACAAGCGAAGAATTCAAAATAGGTAATTGGCTCTAAAAACCAATTGAACTTCCCAGTAATTGAGCTATCAGACCCAGTAAGTCATAAATGATTTGGGGCATTTATAAGAAAGATCTAATAGAAAAAATAAGTCAAAATATTGAAAACGACATGGAGGGTCAATACAATGTGCACTACTAAAAGTATTTGGATGTAACTTAAGAATTGAATAGGTGAAGTTACTGGGCCAAAATCTCACTCTCGATCTCCTAAGTAGCCTCTTCCAATAGGTGGTGACTTCACTAAAACTTAAATATAGGAATCTCCTAGTGCATAACCGCCTGAAATTACTAGAAAATATGAGCATAGGCTCTTCCACGAAGGTCAACCCCTCATCCAAATGGATTGATTCCCATCTGAGCACATGAGCAGGGTCAGGAATGTATCACCACAACATAGAAACAGGGAAAATTGAATGGATAACAACAAAATCTGGGGGTAAGGCTAACTCATAAGGAACCTTACCCACTATGTAAAGAATCTCAAAAGGTCTAATATATTTGGGGTTGAGGTTGCCCTTCCCCCCAAACCTCATAACACCCTTAATGGGCAATAAATGGAGGAATACCCAATCACTAACTCCAAATCTCAAGGCATGAAGTCTACGATCTGCATAAGCCTTCTACCTACTCTGAGCTACCCTCAACCTATCCTGGATTACCTTGACTCTATCCATCAACTCCTGAGAATTTTAGTACCACGGGGTCTAACCTCGATAGTCTCAAACCATCCAATGAGGAACAACTTCGTCTACCATATAAAGCCTCAAAATGCACTATCTTAATACTCGAATGATGTCTATTATTATATGCAAACTCTATCAAGGCGAAGTAATGCTCCAACTAACCTCCAAAAACCATAACACAGGCTTGAAGAATATTCTCGAGAACCTAGATAGTCTACTTTGACTGCCATCAATCTACATATGAAAGGCTGTACTATGGTCTACCTAAGTATCCAACTCCTCCTAGAAATCTTGCCAAAATCTAGAAGTGATCATGGAACCTCCATCTAAAATGATGGATATAGGCACACCATACAAATAAACTATCTCACATACATAGATACGGGCTAACCTCCAGCACTGAAGGATATCTGAATAGGGATTAAATGTGCTGACTTGGTCAATCGATCCATAATAACCCAAATATAATTGGAACCATATAAAGCGAGAGGCAAACTATTAAAAAAGTCCATGGTAATCCACTACCATTTCCACCCAAGAATAGGCAATCTCTATTTTAATCCACCAGGTCGCCAATGCTCAGCCTTCACCTGCTAACAACAGAGGCAATGAGCTACAAAGTTCTCTACATCTCTCTTCATGCCGCTCCACCAATAATGATGTCTCAAATCCTTATACATCTTAGTTGTATCTAAATGAATAGAATACCTAGAGCTGTGGCCTTGTGAAAAATTAACTAAATCAAGTCACCAATCCACGAAGTATAAATATGGCTATCAAATCTCAAAACACCATCAGAATCTATGGTACCCTCTTGGACTCACTATTCAACACCTAATCAAGAAGGATACAAAGTTTATTATCCTCAAACTAATGATCTTTAATCTACTCAAATTGTGAGGACCTAGCCTCAAAACTAGCAATCCTCCTAAGGTCTAAAATGTCAAGTTGTACTATCAAGTTGGCTAAAGACTAAATATCCCATACAAATAGCCTCTAAGAAGCTAAAATACAAGCCAAGCTAACCATACTCACTGCCTTTCATCTCAAGGCATCTGCTCCCATATTCACCTTTCAAGATGGAGATATTATAGTCCTTAAGCATCTTCATGCACTACATTGCCTAGTATTTAGATCTATTTGGGTCATAAGATACTGAAGACTGCGATGATTTGTGAAAATCTCATAATGTGCACCATAAAGATAATGCCTCTAAATTTTAAGTGTGAAACCTACCACTGCCAACTCCAAATTGTGGGTGGGGTAGTTACTCTCATGCATATAAAGCTAACATGACCTTGCTACATCAATACATAGTCCAAACCAGGACAAAAGCATCACAATACATAGTAAATCCTCACCCTCAACAGGAAGAGCCAACTTAGGAGCTATCGTAAGGATCTCCTTGAGAGTTTTAAAGCTTGACTCACACCCCTCATACCATATAAAGGAACCTCTTTCCTAGTCATTCTAATCATTGGTGCTAAAATAATAGCAGAACTATCCATGAAACATATATAGTAACTAGCCAAGCTGATAAAGCTGCAAACTTCAGTCGTAGATGTGGGCCTGGCCCAATCACGAATAGCATAAATCTTTACTAGGTCTACCATAGTCCTATCCTTATACACAATATGCCAAAGAAATATCACCGACTCAAGCCAAAACTCACACATAAAGTATTTGGCAAAAAGTACATGATCACTCAAACTCTAGAGCACTGTCCTCAAATGCTATGTACGTTCCTCTCTACTCTTTAAGTACATAAGGATATCATCTTATAACATAATAATGAAGGAATCAATATAATGCTTGAACACCAGGTTTATCAAATCCATGAATACAGCTGGGGAATTAGTCAACCCAAAAGGCATTAGTAGGAACTCATAATAACTGTAACGGGTCCTAAACGCTATATTTGGGATATCCTTAACACGAATCTCAACTGATGGTAACCAAACCTCAAGTCAATCTTTGAAAACACTACTGCACTTTAAAGTTGGACAAATAAATCATCAATATGAGGCATAGGATAACGGTTTTTCACCGTTACATTATTAAGCTACCTATAATCAATAAACATATTCATAGATCTATCTTTTTTCTTGACAAACAATACAGGATTTCCCCAAGGAGACACACTCAGTATAATGAAACCATTACCAAAAATATCCTAAAGCTAAATATTTATCTCCTTATGCTCAGTAGGAGCCATATGGCAAGGTGCCATAAAAATAGGTTGGGCTCCAGGCTCAAGATCAATAACGAACTTAATCTCATAGGCAGGAGGTATTCTAGGTAGATTGATAGGGAAATCATTAGGAAACTCATATTCTACAGGAATAGAGTCAAGCGAAGGACTTTCTATACTAACATCATTAATATAAGTGAGATAAGACTCAAAAACTCTCAAGATAAATCTCTAAGCACACATATATAAAATAATCCCCATCGACTCATAGCTAATAACTATTTCCCACATGATCGAGGGTATGCCAGGCATGGCTAAGAAAATAATCTTAGGAAATAATTCATGACTGCATGATAGTGGGATAACCAGTCCATGCCCAAAATTATATCAAAATCTACCATGACAAATATAATGAGATCATCCTGAGTATCAAAGTCTCTAAAAATCACAACACATGACCTAAAAACTCGATCCACTGCTAAAGAATCACCCATAAGAGTAGATACACATGGAGTCACAAATAATAAATCCTAAGATGACTGTAATTGTAGGGCATAATAAGTAGACACACCAAACCTAACAACATCTAAAGGCTCAGCCTTGGGTCTAGCAGGTACTACATGCAACTAACCACACCCACCATATGGCTGGGCTCCTGACTAATTCCTATCCTACCCACCTGAGAACCTCCTCAAGTACCCTGGGAACACCCCTATAACCATGCAAACCACCTTTAGCTTAGGAATGAACTACTCTAATAAAAGGAACACTCTGAGCTGTGGTAATAATTACCCCAAGACTAGGCCACTCTCATGAATAATGACCAAAAGCTCTACAACCATAGCATATCACATGAGCTAAACCAAAACTAGAAGATCCAGCGAACCCAAAGTAACCAATATGACTAGAATAACTAGAAGACAAGCCCCTTAATAAATAACTACCACCTTGACTAGGGAGATCATTATTACTAAACTGGCCTTCATAAGTTATTTAGACCATTTCCTTAATGGGTTTACTAGGCTTACTTTGAGGATGATGTGACTGGCTTAAAAAGGTATCTACCCTAAGAACTGCCACCTCTTAATTAGGAGGTACTACGGCTTTCACCAAAATTACCCTAATATCTATGTCTCTTATCGCTGCCCCTTTGGGCTTTCCAATACCTCCTCTATTACCTGAGTATGATAAAAAACCTTAGCAAAAGACCAACTCACAACAACCAAAAATTGAGTAGACATGTAAAGAGAAAGTCTCAATCCTTGAATAAAGCAACAAACCCTCTCATATTCAGTAGACATAATAAAAGTAGCTTGTCTAGCCAATTCATAAAAATGAGCCTCTTACTCCATAATTGTTATGAAGCCCTACTCTATCCTTATGAATAGATCGCTCAAATAATTCCAAAAACTGCAAGGCATGTAATTCTCCAAGAAGATCTCAAAGAACTAAGCCATGTAAAAGGAAAGGATCTAGTAGGACTAGAATTAAGATGACCTCTCCTCTAATGTTGAGCTTTCAAGTCCATCTAAAAAGTAGTGTAATCTACATAATGAGTTTCAACTAGGCCTAACATATGGATCCTATCCTTACAAATAATCATAAACTCATATGTATCTTTACTTGCTGCACCAAAAACCTAGGCACAACCAATAACAAGAATCTACCTAACATCTTCTATTCCTTAATAGACATAGAAGGCTGGTCAACCATTGGCTAAGAAATTACTGACTGAGAAACTACCAATGCAGAAGGGACCTCAACTCTAGGAGTCGCAGCTACAGGCTGTACCCCCGCCTCAGTACCACTCTGATCTATAGATGGTGCACTATCAGAGAGGTACCACCAACCAATCCTAAAAGCTTAAAAAATACATCCCTGACCACTAAAGAAAAATAAATCTCATTGGGGCCTAGGATGGTCCCTGGATAAGCACTGGTTAGGGAAGAAGAACCTATGGCTCAGGAGTGGGAATAAGGTCTGGTGAAGCCCCTCTATCTTGGACCCTAGCTAGAAATATATCTTGATGTTGTTCACGACCTTTAGGTTATCCATAAATAGCAATAGGATTCCTAGGATCGGTCTTCGAACCCTTATCTTGTATAGAAATATCACGTGTCCTAGCTATTGTCCAAAGAGTTAAACCAAGGGAATGTCTTAGAAACAAACCTAGAGACTTGGTACAAAAAGAGTGAAAGGATTGAAGAACTCCTAAGAATGTCTTATAGATTCTTAAAGATAAGAAACAAATGTCATCGTTCTGATTTAGGACTCTACTTGACACTTTCACTTATACCAATATACTGGTGAAACCTAGGCTCTAATACAAATTTATCATGACCCAATTTATGAGTCATGATAAAAACTACTAAACCTCATCGGTAGGTAAGATGAATCATAGTTTAGAGCTATTTGCAATGTGGTAACTTGGTGGAAAATTCCCAAAAAGAGAAAAATAAATAAAACAATTCATAAATAAGAAAGGTAATAGAATAGTCATAAATACACCCATAACTTAGAAAACAATCCCACAACCTAGTAGAGTCGATACAAGAGCTACTACAACATACCATAAGTTCTAGAATAGTAAGTATAATTTATCTGACAATAAAAGACTAGACGTAGATTACTAAAAGGAAATGAGGAAACTTTGACTCTAAGAGCTAACCCTAGCTCCGAAACCCACCATAGCATGATCCTTAAATCAATGGCGGCAACTAGTGTCAAATCTACACCAAAAGGAATAGAAGTGTAGTATAAGAACCAAAACCATGAGGGCTTGATGTGCTATGGATTCATAGAAATTATGATGCTTAAACTTGTAGAATATACATGTGTTAAGGCTATTTTGTCAGATTTGATGTGTTTTTGGAGTGATTTTACAGGAAACTAGGTTTTGGATGCTAAAGAGAAGAAAAAAATAAAAAGTTAAAGCTTTGGGCTACTTACCGAAGAACCTACTGGGAGTATGTGCCACTTACATAAATAGGTGACTAAGTAGGTGTAATAAATTGAAGTTCAAAGGCTCAAGAGTAGGAAAAAAAAGGCATTGACACTTACTAAGGGCACCCATGACCTATAGATGACACTTACGATCCATAGGTGTCAGAGTAGGTTGAAGACCCATGAAGTCCAGAGAGTTTTCAACACTTTTAGAAGTCAGGTTACTTACCAAGGACCAGCTACATATTGGGATAACTTTATGAAGACTGAGTAATCAAGGTACCCATGGGATTGTTGGGGAAGGCTAAGTACCTAATAAAGTCCCATCATGCTGCAATGTTAAATTAGATGTTTCTTGGGAGGCAACCCAAGGTAAAATTAAATGTTTCTTGGGAGGCAACCCAAGGTATTTTATTATTTGTATGTGCTATTATGAAGGGTGTTAAATCTATACATCTATGGTGCCACATGTATGTTTTTAACTCTCTTATTTTATTACAGATGGCTATCATAGGGGTGCATAATGTAAAGTGGGTATGAAAAAGGGTAAAATAAGAGAAAAAATAGTAAGACTGGGTGTGGTAGAAAAAGAAAACTTTGACAAAAATGAATAAAAGAAGCCACACCCAGCATGAACGTGCACTAAAAAATAAAAGGGAGAAATAAGGGTGGAATAAAAAGAAGTTGGTTAATGAGTGGACCCCAAAGTAAGTGTAGTGCCATGGAAGCTTAGTCACTCTAAAATATCTATATATGTATCATACCATACCCAAGCCTATGTTACAAACCTTATAAAGTCCTATAGTGATCCTAGCTTGACATTTTGAAAGCTTAGGTAAAGAAAATAAGGGCAAGCCTATGGTATTTGATACATATTGGTTGGAAATTCTTTGTGAGTGTGACTGTCTATTGAATGTCCCTACGATGACATGCACGATTTCATATGAATGATTCAGACTTCTTTTTTATAAAGGCACATGGGTTGTACTGCCAGCTGCTTTCTTTTTTGGATAGTGTAACTTGTATATATACATGGTTTTTTGTGTAATGCAATAGCTTGATTCCTA